>NC_138771.1:593436751-593451751 GCF_965119305.1 Pelophylax lessonae
GCATGTTATTTGAAGACTGTACTATTTTGGACATACTTGGACTCAAACATACACTGCTCTTTCCACAGCTCCTCCTCCTCTGGGGGTATGATAAAGTTTATACGCATCTTCACCAAAAGCACAAGATGATGTGTCGTCTCCGGATGAGGCTGCAGCGGAGATTTCAGTTTCTGCCTGAGATAGTGGATCTGCAGCGGGCCTGGAGTGATGCCAAAAGGCGCTCACCCAGGCTCCTGCTAAAGGCTGTGGAGCAAATCTCCGGTAAGTAAAAATATACATTACATGTGACCAGATAGGTTACAATTTTTTGGGTAGGTGGACATGTGTTTAGCTATGCAACAACACTAATACCAACACCCCCCCCCCCCCTCCCTCTCGCTCCTACCTTTCCTACCTCCATCAAGTGTCTCTTCACAACCTTTAATACTACTATGTACATTCGTATTTTTTATGTTTTTTTTTTTCTTCTGCTTCTAGCCAAAGCGGACGGACGGCACCCTCTTGTGCTTTTGGTGAAGAAGGGGAGGAGGAGGACGGCCACACTCCAATATGCAGTCAGAGGCAGCGAGCCATTTGAGCAGCTGAAAATTGTGGATCGTAAGTAGAAAATAAAAATGTTAGAAATTTCTAATCTCTAATCACATTTTACAGAGCCCCCTTTACATCGGAGTCTCCAGACTTACTACACTGTAAGAGGGAAGTGTGAAGACTCTGATATAAGGAGAGTTTGGGAACCATTATTTGAGGGGGGAAGCTGGGGACTCTGGTGTAAAAGGGAACTCTGTGTTCCCCAAAGCTCCCCCATACATCTGAGCTTACAGAGACCCTCTTACACTTCCCTTCCTCAGTCCACCACAGTCAAGGGCACAACAAGTCCCACTGCAGAAGGCTACCTGCTTGGACTTGTAATCCTCTCTGTAGGGGAATGAGGAAATACTGCCTGCTATGCTAAGACTTGTAGTGCCCTCTGTTAGGGACTAAGGATTCCTCAGTCCTCAACATTCTAGGGCACTATAAGTCTCAGCATAGTGGGCTGTCATACCTCAGTCCCTCACAGCTCGGGTCAAAAACAACACAGTTAAACATCTAAAGGACAACTCCAAACAAAACTACCAATAATGGACAGAGTCCATATGCTCTATAATGTCAAAGACCCGCTACCACTCACCTTCCACCTCTGGTGCTGTCATTGTGTAGGGCAAAGGGCTCCATCTACACCATGTTTGGCTTTCATGTCAGATAGGCAGGACTTGCTCAGCTCCACTCTCTTCCTTGGCAATTGACTCTGGCGTCATTGTGGATCTTTCCTCCTCTAGAAAACCCCCAGGGGCCCTCTCCTTGTCCCCCAGCCACCCAGGGCCTTCTTCTCCTCCTCCTCCACCAACCATTTTCAGACTCTTCCAACTTCCCTGGGGCTACTCAACCACTTTGCATAGTGGACACAACAAATCTATGACCAGCCTGCAAAATATCAAGTCTGGGCCTGGTTACCTGTATGTTCCGGGTCCAGGGCGGAGCTCTCCTCCCAGAGCAACAACTGATGATAGCAGAGTGAGTTGACCGGCCAGTCACTTCCTACTGGTGCAGGTACACACCTACCGATTCCTCCACATCTTAGGATAACATGATCAGACGGCCAATCCCCAGGCAGAGAAGGAGGAGTAAGTGTCAGCGGACAACAGACACCTGGCAGACGCAGTGAAGGGACTGCAGCACACTGCTGCAACTTTTTGATCCGAGGATTGAAAGCAATCTTTTACTTGGGAGATTTCCCTGACTGCGCCCTTCGAAATGTTGGTGCTCCGCCACTGGCCGCAAGGCCCCTGTAGGTGCGAGGCCTTAGGCGCCCGCTTAATTTGCATGGTGCCCTCCTGTTTTAAAACATGGTCAATGCATCTCATTGGTGTAAGTGCACTTCTATGTTCTGAATTGTAGGGGCATTGAGTATGGTGCTAGCATGATGAGAGGTTACTGCCTATTTGTGTCCATAAATAATATATAATGTTTTTCTTTTATTTTAGAAACCAGTGATCAGGATGTTGCGGCTCAGCCTTCTCAGGCCCCCTGTAAGTAATGTGGATGTGCTGGTGTGTTGTGTATTAGGTCGAACTTGGAGGAATGATTGTTTGTTTTGTTTTCTTTTGTGGTTGATGTAACTTCAGCAAGAGAGGAGCCTCAGGCAGGGCCGAGTCGCCTGGATCCGGGCCAGGAACAAACTGTTGGCCAAGAAGAGGCCAATTGGTCCGACTCGGATGAGGACCTGGGCTCTCCTCAAAGGGGAAGTAAGTATTCTACATGTGTTTGTGTGTTCAATGTGTCCTGGTAAATATAAGGGCTGTAATATATATATTTTGACATTGGGGTTTTGTAGCAGCTGACATTGAGGATGTTTGTTGTGGAGGACTGGGGAAGAGGGGCCACTGCTTACCCAGTCCACTGTAACTACTACCTTCAATGTTTCCAGACTACTTTCTGTGTGCCTTTATCAAATAGCTTTTGTTCAAGGATTGTATTTGTGTCTTTGTGTTTCTAGGAGATACAACGCCATCCCCCCATGAAGGGACACCATCCCCCCATGTAGGGTCTCCCCCATCCTCCCCCACTCCAGGCTCCCCTGAACTAGTCTGTAAGTACCTAAAATTAGATTCTCACATGAATTGTGTGTGCTAGGATGATGTGTATCTAGGATAATCTAAGTTGGAGTCAAAGCAAGTGTAGTTTTGCTATATGTGACAGGAAGGTTGGTCATGAAACACTCTTGCTTAACCTTCATGTTTGAAAGGTGGTTTTGGGGAGCTTTACAGGACATGTTATCTTTTGTAAGTTATCTCAAGCCACCCTATTCTAAATTGGTGTTAGTTTCTCTACATTGGAAATGGTGTGCTTTGTACTTGTAAATTTTTAGGGGACATTGTAATTTAATCATGTCCTGATTTAGTCAACACTGAAAATGTGTGTTTGTCAATCTTTCATAAATACTCTTCCTCGGTAATGTACCACATTCCAGTTCACAATTTGTGTTCTTTTTGTGCAGTTTCTCCAGAGCCAGCCACGCCATCCACTTCAGGGGCCCCAAAAAAACCTGATGATGGTAAGTTGTGTGCTTTTCCAGTAATGTGTCTACTTAGTAAGTGGAGAAATGCTAACTGTGTATGTCCCCGCTCAGGCTTCAAGTTGTTCTAAAGGCAGCGGGTTCTTTATGTGAATGCATTCTATGCATTAGTATTCCAAGTGATAGGTGTGCATATTCCCCCTAAGACTTACTGGGACCATTTTTTACGGTCCAAATTTTTGCACTAATACTTGTCTGGAACAGACTCCCCCTCCTCCTTAACTGAGGTGACAGCATGCCAATATTGCCTCCTGATGCTGTCACTCCTAATCATTGAGACCATTGGAAGGGAGGGGGGCAAGGCTGGCTCACAGCCTAGTGCCTGAACAGGCACAGGGTGCTTGGCTTCATCTCATGTGCCTCCATAGCAAGCTGCCTGCTGTGGGGTCAAACAACAGGAGGGAGGTGCCTAGAGGTGTGTACAGGGGCCATGTAAAAAGGAGGATTGTTATTTCTCTTGTCCCCAAAAACCTAGAGAGTGTAAGTCTAACCTGATTAGTTTTCCGCAGCCCTCCCAAAATGATATGTTTCCAACACTTAGAACAGGCAGGGCTGAGGCACCAAAAACATCAGAAAAACACAATCAGCACAAAAGCAGGGAGTACGTATCCTTAACGCTACAAGCTTCACCCAGAAGAATGACGCTTGCACTGTACAAATCTGCATCACCACCATATCAATGTCTAAATAAAACTTTCAGGGAAATGTGGAGGGGTAATGAGTGGGTGTTAGAGCGTTTTCATGACTGCGTAACCTACAGTTAGCGTGAGTCCATTTGTTGATAAACTTTTTCTTCTCTCTTAACACAGCTGGGATGGCGGAAAGGAGATCAGGGGAGCAGACACATCTGCTCCGTCCAGAACTGGCCCTCAAAATTCCTAAGGGTGAGTCTCTACTATGTGTCAGGTTCAATCTATAGACAGTAAGAGGGAGAGAGAACGCTCCACAGATTCCAATGGTGATAGAGATAAATGTGTGCACATGTATCGTGTTGACCAATTGAACCCAAAACACCTTACATTCTTCAAAATGATTGCTTGTGTTTACATGCAGAAAAGCATTTTACTTAGCTTTGGTGGAACTGCTACTAACATTCCAAGCCATCTTATGTAACCTTTTGAACAATTTGCTGTGAAAGTTTGAGTTTAAGGTTTACAACAGCAATTTAGCATATTTGCTTCAGAGTGTTGATAAAAGCCAACCAATAGACTCCTAAGCATATTTGTTGAGGCACATTAATTACAATCCTTGTTTGGATCATTTTGCCTAAAACTAATTGTCATGTTTTTTTCTACCCAGGGCACACCCACCTCACCTACGAGGTCCTCCTGGATTATATGAGGTGGTGCGGAGACCGAATTCTATATTTGGAACACCTTTGTGGCGTGGATCCAGACCCTAAGGAGCCATTCGTTAGGAATGTCACACCTTTAAAAAGATCCTAGTATTTTTTTTTTGTGGTTTGTTTACTTATGTTGCACGTTGCAACACAAAGAAATGTCACATTTGTAATTGTTGCCCATTATAAACAAAAATCTAACAAAAAAATCAAAAACAGTTTAAAAAAAAACCCTTTTTTTGGGACCCAAAAAAAAAAAAAAAAAAAAAGCCTTGTTTTTGGCAACCAAAAAAAATATAAAAATTTATAAAAAACCCTTTTTTTGGGGACCCAAAAAAAACAAAAAACAAAAAAAGCCTTGTTTTTGGCAACCAAAAAAAATATAAAAATTTATAAAAAACCCTTTTTTTGGGGACCCAAAAAAAAAAAAAAAACAAAAAAAGCCTTGTTTTTGGCAACCAAAAAAAATATAAAAATTTATAAAAAACCCTTTTTTTGGGAACCAAAAAAACCAAAAAAAAAAAAAAAAAGCCTTGTTTTTGGCAACCAAAAAAAAAATGTTTACAAAAAAGCCTTGTTGTTTTTATGGCAACGGACAAAACCAAAAATGTTTACAAAAAAGCCTTGTTGTTTTTGGTAACAAACTAAACCAAAAATGTTTACAAAAAAGCCTTGTTGTTTTTATGGCAACGGACAAAACCACAAATGTTTACAAATAAGCCTTGTTGTTTTTATGGCAACGGACAAAACCAAAAATGTTTACAAAAAAGCCTTGTTGTTTTTATGGCAACGGACAAAACCAAAAATGTTTACAAAAAAGCCTTGTTGTTTTTGGTAACAAACTAAACCAAAAATGTTTACAAAAAAGCCTTGTTGTTTTTATGGCAACGGACAAAACCACAAATGTTTACAAATAAGCCTTGTTGTTTTTATGGCAACGGACAAAACCAAAAATGTTTACAAAAAAGCCTTGTTGTTTTTATGGCAACGGACAAAACCAAAAATGTTTACAAAAAAGCCTTGTTGTTTTTGGTAACAAACTAAACCAAAAATGTTTACAAAAAAGCCTTGTTGTTTTTATGGCAACCGACAAAACCAAAAATGTTTACAAAAAAGCCTTGTTGTTTTTATGGCAACGGACAAAACCAAAAATGTTTACAAAAAAGCCTTGTTGTTTTTATGGCAACGGACAAAACCAAAAATGTTTACAAAAAAGCCTTGTTGTTTTTATGGCAACGGACAAAACCACAAATGTTTACAAATAAGCCTTGTTGTTTTTATGGCAACCGACAAAACCAAAAATGTTTACAAAAAAGCCTTGTTGTTTTTATGGCAACGGACAAAACCAAAAATGTTTACAAAAAAGCCTTGTTGTTTTTGGTAACAAACTAAACCAAAAATGTTTACAAAAAAGCCTTGTTGTTTTTATGGCAACCGACAAAACCAAAAATGTTTACAAAAAAGCCTTGTTGTTTTTATGGCAACGGACAAAACCACAAATGTTTACAAAAAAGCCTTGTTGTTTTTATGGCAACCGACAAAACCAAAAATGTTTACAAAAAAGCCTTGTTGTTTTTATGGCAACGGACAAAACCAAAAATGTTTACAAAAAAGCCTTGTTGTTTTTATGGCAACGGACAAAACCACAAATGTTTACAAATAAGCCTTGTTGTTTTTATGGCAACGGACAAAACCAAAAATGTTTACAAAAAAGCCTTGTTGTTTTTATGGCAACGGACAAAACCAAAAATGTTTACAAAAAAGCCTTGTTGTTTTTGGTAACAAACTAAACCAAAAATGTTTACAAAAAAGCCTTGTTGTTTTTATGGCAACGGACAAAACCACAAATGTTTACAAATAAGCCTTGTTGTTTTTATGGCAACGGACAAAACCAAAAATGTTTACAAAAAAGCCTTGTTGTTTTTATGGCAACGGACAAAACCAAAAATGTTTACAAAAAAGCCTTGTTGTTTTTGGTAACAAACTAAACCAAAAATGTTTACAAAAAAGCCTTGTTGTTTTTATGGCAACCGACAAAACCAAAAATGTTTACAAAAAAGCCTTGTTGTTTTTATGGCAACGGACAAAACCAAAAATGTTTACAAAAAAGCCTTGTTGTTTTTATGGCAACGGACAAAACCAAAAATGTTTACAAAAAAGCCTTGTTGTTTTTATGGCAACGGACAAAACCAAAAATGTTTACAAAAAAGCCTTGTTGTTTTTGGTAACAAACTAAACCAAAAATGTTTACAAAAAAGCCTTGTTGTTTTTATGGCAACGGACAAAACCAAAAATGTTTACAAAAAAGCCTTGTTGTTTTTATGGCAACGGACAAAACCAAAAATGTTTACAAAAAAGCCTTGTTGTTTTTATGGCAACCGACAAAACCACAAATGTTTACAAATAAGCCTTGTTGTTTTTATGGCAACGGACAAAACCAAAAATGTTTACAAAAAAGCCTTGTTGTTTTTATGGCAACGGACAAAACCAAAAATGTTTACAAAAATGAATTGTTTTTGTGAAAACCTTCCAAAAAATGATGTCAAAACATAAAAAATGTTTAAAATGTTTATCTAAATTAAATTTAAGTATGTTGCTCTTTGCAACACAAATGTTACATTGGCAATTTAGTTCATTCTATTATATATTGTAATATATTTTTTGTACGCTACAGTTGGTAGACACCCACATGTGTTATTAAAACATTTATTTTATTACCCAAGTTTTCTTTTTGGTGTACACATCGAATGTCTTTTGTGTTGTATTTGTTTACTTGAGTGGTGTGGTCTGTAATTGTTAGTATGTTGGCTTTGGTTTATGTTAGCCTTGAGACTTGTTTTGAAGCTACATTTGAAGGGAGACCTTTTCTTGGGTCGTTATGTGAACATTGAGTTATCTAAATTTACATGAAATCATATGTTTGGAGATCGAGAAGCACGTGTGTATAAATGCCTACATTAACCAGGGCCATTACTTGGCCACCAACACTCCTAAAAAACCAAAGAGCAAACACAAACTAATCATTTTGCATAAAATTTTATTTCATCCCCAAAAAAAGCACTATAAGAAATCATATTGTGCCACCCTCAAATTTAAAAAAAAAATGGCCCCACAAATTGGCCAATGTAACAATCATTAACAAAACCAAAAAAAAAAAAAAAAAAGAAATTAAGTTGGTGGTGGTGGTGGTGACTGAAGCAGTGTGGTGAGCAATGGAAAGGTTCCTGCCATCAAATGGTGGGCCAATAGTCCCATCTGCTCTGGGGTTAGCCTTAGAGTTCTGGTAAAGTGGCCCATTAGAATCAGATCTTGTGTCTGAGGCTGCTGCTGATGCAGGGTGTTGAACCCTGGAAATGTCCCAGACTGAAGATCTTGTGCCAATAGTCCCATCTGCTCTGTGCTCAGCCTAAGAATTTGGGTAACGTGTGCCATTACCATGAGATGGGATCGTTGCTGCTCCAAGGCTATTTGATGCTGCTGGTGGTGCAAGGGTTGTGAAGATGTGTGGGGAGTGGTGGTTGATTGGTTGTTGTGGTCCACGGTGCGGGGGCAAACGACATGTCGCATTGGTGACAAAAAAGAAGAACGGCCTGGGGAGGAGTGAAGTGATAAAGGTGTGGAGGGAATGTAGTCAGGTGGAAGGGGTACTGTGGAACCAGTGCGCATTGAGGTTGTGCAGGAGGATTGCTCATTGAGGGGTGTGGGAGTCCGAACGGAGTGTGAAGTGCTAGGAGTGGCTACAGGAGGAATTGTCCCATCCCCAGCTGCCTGACAAGTGGCCAACACTGGCATTACCCTCCCACTACCACAACCTGCAGTGGCAGGTGAGTGAGATGTTTGGGAGGGCTCTGCCAATGGGGCATCTTCAGATCCAAACAGGCATTGGCGTGTGGCCAGCACCTGAGTGTCAACACTTTGCCGATCCCGTTGATGCTGGTCTGCTAAACTTACCAAGCTGTTACGCATATCCTGTTGAACCTGTAACATATCCTGGTGAACCTGTACCATTGTTGCTACAGATTCCTGTATGAGCCCGAGCAGACGTACTGCCTCAGTAGATTGCTGAGTACGCCTCCTTAACTCATTTTGGACCTGATACTCATCAAGCAGCCTCTCGGCTACATCCAGCATAGATGGACGAAGTTGGGTAGGTGACAATCCCTCTGCATCTAAGGCTACCTGAAAGCAGAAGAAATAGACCAAATCATTATCAAACATCATGACTAAATATTTCAGATTAGTTTGACAACTTAACACCCCAAGCAGAACGTTGAAAAGTTTGATGTGCTTCTAATGAGTACTTGTTCATTGTAAGATTATCCAAGCTAGCAACACTTCTGATAATGGGTACATATTATATTGGTAGGACTAATATGACAAAGGCAAAAAAGATTCAACATGAAGGTGTTCCCAATTAACCCTGGTGTGGTAGGTTGTTTATGCTTTTGGTAAATCTGTTACTACACCAATGACTTTATACATCTACGTATGTTGTCTAAAATCTTGCCATCAATCGGCTAGAGGACAACCCAACCAAACGATACCCATGAATTTGGACCTGGAAAATCAAAGACGGGCCGGACTTTAAAGATCCTGGATGTTTTTGGAACATTAGTGGCACACCAAATTATAACATAATTCCCTGATGTTCAAGATAGAACTCTTGTTGTGCTGGTGCATCGTCAGAATGTCATAGCACTAATTTAACACACACAATGTAAGCCACATCTAGTCCAAAATCAATGCTACCATTGAAATGTTACATGTGCACCTTGTTCCCTTATATCACATACCACAGCACTGGATGCAGAATCGTCGCCAGCTCCTGATCCAACTCCAGCTGCAACGTCAAGAGGGGCCTGATGTTCTTTTAAAAAAAAAAAAAAAAAACATGTTTAGTACATAACCTTAGTCAGTAATGATTATGGCCAGATTGCCCTCCTAGCTTCATGAATGAAGCATTGAGGCCAAACATTCAAAAGTGCTTTCCTGGGCTCATAGGACACTTGCTAAACCCTCCCAAAGGTTAAGAAGGCTTGGTCTGCCTACTAATGACGGCACCCATTAATGCTGTCAACTGTGTTTTGCAGGGTAAACATCTAAAAGGCAACACTCTTTCCTAAGAAAAAACATGTGTGTTAATGGGGTTAATAAGATTCAAAAAAACATTATTTGACTAGACATACCAACACCTTCCTCCAGGCCTAGCTGCACTGGGTGTGTTCCCTGCTGCGGATCTTCTGTAAAGGACATAGCAATATGAGCTATCTTGGCCAAAAAAAAACATCTACATTGTTTGGCACAGTATGATATTGGACCTACCAGGAGGAGGGTCAGCACTGATGTCAACACCTGTGAGTCCGTCTGGTTCGCCAAGCTGCATGGGCTGTGGAGGGGCTGAGATCCGTGCTACAGATGAACAAATTGCAGGTTGGGGAAAACAAAAAAAGGACAATTGGAAGGGCAAGTATCACATTCTCTTAATGTCACACATAGGATAGTAGTTAATCTTTTCCAAACAACTCACACAATTGACATCCAAGATAATATCCTACCTCGGTGCAAAGCATCCGAATCTAAGTCCTCTCTGGGAAAGATGGTATCGGGTCCTATGATGTTCAAGAAAGGTAATTGATAATCCCAGAGAGAACTTCGTGCACGTTCATCCAGCCGACCTTGACGGTCATAAAGACCCTCCGCAGCCCATGCAATTAGCTTCTTCCGAACGGACCCACAGATGTCGTTGACCTTCTTCCGCACACTGTCACGGTGGCGAGGTGCTTCACCCAGTGCATTTACAGCATCCCGGATTTCATCCCACAATCTGTTCTTCTCTGTTACTGAGTAAGACGCGGCCCTGGTCCCATGTATCGCCTGATATCTGGCCATATAGGCGTGGACCAGGGCACAGCACTGATTGTGGGTGAAACGGGGAAGCCGGGTTAATGTGGACAAGCTGACTCTGGTGGACGGACCCGCTCCAGGACTACTGTCAGAAGAGCCAGCTTGTCCACTTGGTGTGTTAACACCTCCCCCGGCTTCCTCCTCCGGGATGGGGATGGTGGACTCCCTCATGGATACAGCTGGAGCCTCCCTCACACCAGAGCCAGACGATCTGCCCACCCTGCCCCCCCTGGCCCCCCTGGCCCCCCTGGCCCCCCTGGCCCCCCTGGCCCTTCTCATCCTTCCAGTGGGTGGGGCCATGGGAGCACGAGGTGGGCAGAGAATCTGGCTGTCCAGCAGCAGCAAAGAGCCCCAAACTCCTAAATCTGAAATGACAAAAGAGAAAACAGAAAAAACAGGATTTGCAGATTGCTCTTCATATACAGTATAATTAGTGAACAGTTACAGAACACACTTACCTAATGGCACAAACAGACTTGGTCGTGGTGGTGGTGGTAGTAGTGGGCAAAGAGCAGAAGAGGCTGCAAAGAAAAGGAAAAAAAAAAAACACATAAGAAAACGCATATGGGTACAAATCACACGAGGCCCTCCAAACACTTACCTAATGGCACAAACACGGTGGTGGTGGTGGTGGTGGCAAAAAAAGCAGAAGAGGTTGCAAAGAAATGTACAAAAAAAACACATAAGAAAACGCATAGGGGTACAAATCACACGAGGCCCTCCAAACACTTACCTAATGGCACAAACACAGTGGTGGTGGTGGTGGTGGTGGTGGCAAAGAGCAGAAGAGGCTGCAAAGAAATGTAAAAAAAAAACACATAAGAAAACGCATAGGGGTACAAATCACACGAGGCCCTCCAAACACTTACCTAATGGCACAAACACAGTGGTGGTGGTGGTGGTGGTGGTGGCAAAGAGCAGAAGAGGCTGCAAAGAAATGTAAAAAAAAAAACACATAAGAAAACTCATAGGGGTACAAATCACACGAGGCCCTCCAAACACTTACCTAATGGCACAAACACAGTGGTGGTGGTGGTGGTGGTGGTGGCAAAGAGCAGAAGAGGCTGCAAAGAAATGTAAAAAAAAAACACATAAGAAAACGCATAGGGGTACAAATCACACGAGGCCCTCCAAACACTTACCTAATGGCACAAACACAGTGGGTGGTGGTGGTGGTGGTGGTGGTGGTGGTGGTGGTGGTGGCAAAGAGCAGAAGAGGCTGCAAAGAAATGTAAAAAAAAAACACATAAGAAAACTCATAGGGGTACAAATCACACGAGGCCCTCCAAACACTTACCTAATGGCACAAACACAGTGGTGGTGGTGGTGGTGGTGGTGGCAAAGAGCAGAAGAGGCTGCAAAGAAATGTAAAAAAAAAACACATAAGAAAACGCATAGGGGTACAAATCACACGAGGCCCTCCAAACACTTACCTAATGGCACAAACACAGTGGTGGTGGTGGTGGTGGTGGTGGCAAAGAGCAGAAGAGGCTGCAAAGAAATGTAAAAAAAAAAACACATAAGAAAACGCATAGGGGTACAAATCACACGAGGCCCTCCAAACACTTACCTAATGGCACAAACACAGTGGTGGTGGTGGTGGTGGTGGTGGTGGTGGCAAAGAGCAGAAGAGGCTGCAAAGAAATGTACAAAAAATACACATAAGAAAACTCATAGGGGTACAAATCACACGAGGCCCTCCAAACACTTACCTAATGGCACAAACACAGTGGTGGTGGTGGTGGTGGTGGTGGTGTTAAAGAGCAGAAGAGGCTGCAAAGAAATGTAAAAAAAAAAACACATAAGAAAACGCATAGGGGTACAAATCACACGAGGCCCTCCAAACACTTACCTAATGTCACAAACACAGTGGTGGTGGTGGTGGTGGTGGTGTAATCCTTTATAGGCAAAAGGAGGCTGCAAACATTAAACATACATGAGAAATCGCATGACCTACATACGTGCACATAATAAATTACAGTTATCAGGAAAGCAAAAATGGTGTCTTTGGAAGCTGGGAAGGTAAGGGGGCAGGTTTAGATGCCAAATCTAGACTGCACACCTTTAACAAACATGAGAAAACACATGTCCAAACCACATGCACATGGGGCCAACTGCCAATGATTAAAAGACACTTGAGGGGTTCCCAAGCTATTGTGGGTTGGAGGGGATTCACCATAGACAACTTAAGCACACCCAAGATAAGTACAAATTGTCTCCTTCCTTTTTTTTGGGAGAGAGAGATACAATTGTCTTACCTCCAGATAATGTAGGTTGTGGGTCACAGGGTCTTGCTAGCACATAAGAAACATCGATCTATAACATCCAGCAGCCATATTGGCCATGTGCTCCTTTTATAGCTGGCTCACAGGTGTGATAATTAGCGGCCGTTTCTATATATATCTGCGCATTCGCGAATTTGCGCGTTCAAAATGGAGGACGATATCCCAGACGCATTAGATGGTGCAATGCTGGCATTTATTGGTGCCTTGTTTGAGGAGGCCCTGGCACAGGAGGCAGCAGAAGGTGGGGAAGCTGCAGCAGCAGCAGCAGCAGCACCTTCAGCAGCAGCACCTCCAGTCCGTGTGCCCTTACCTCGCCAGCCACGCATTTTTGCTCCAAGGATCTATTTGGACAAGCTGCGGGATTCTGATGTCAGGAGGAAGTTCCGGCTCGAGCGAGGAACTATTCTACACCTCTACCAGCTCATAGCAGAGAAAATTGACCCGGACACACAGCGCGGCCATGCGGTGCCCGGCATGGCCAGATTGCTGGCCACTTTGTATATTTTAGGGCGTGGCAGCTTCCAAGCCACTTCGGGAAGTATCATGGGCATTAGCCAGCCCACAGTTTCAAGGGTGTTCATGTTGGTCATTAATGCCATAGTGGATATAGTGCCCAATTTTATCCACTGGCCACAGAATGAAAATGAGTGGAATGAAGTCAAGTTGGGTTTCTACCGGCGGGCACACATGCCGCAAATCCTAGGGGCAATCGATGGCACCCACATAGCCATTAGGCCCCCAAGGAGCCACGAAAGTGAATACCGGAACCGCAAGCAGTACCACTCTGTGAACGTCCAATTAGTGTGTGACGCCAAACAGCGCATCATGAGTGTCAACACTGGTCACCCAGGGTCGTGCCATGATTCCAGTATGTTAAGAACAAGTACTCTGTACGAGGTGTTTGAAAGTGGACAAATGCCCGAAGGGTGGCTTATTGGTAAAGTATTTTGTCTTAACAACATAAACTGTAAGATTACATAGACATAGGAATAAGCTACATCGGTGTACACCCTGATTTAAGCAAAGCCTACCTAAAATGGATGTGTTATTAGTTGTCAGGCTGTTCACACACAACCAGATCAGCAGCTTAGCAGCTCACAAAAGAAAGATTTGCAAAGTTGTCTTTGAGTCCAATGAAGGTGGTTAACCAATGTGTAAATGGTGTCCTCTAGCCACCCAAAGAAAACCTACAAATGATTCCAATGGTATTGCCATATCCCCAAAGTACTTTGCATAAGTGAGTCAATATTGGTTTCCTCACTCTAGTTGCAGATATATTCCAGAAGTAAGACCTAGGCTAATGTAATAGGAACAGAATAGGGGCCAAGTTGTAACTTGCAAGAGAAACCCACCACTTTGTGTGTCCTTTTTCCCATTTGTATTAGTGATTTAGGCAGTTAGACAGAGTTGAGATGTTTCATATGATTTTTTGCAAACAGACGAGCAGGTTGTTTAGTAAAATGCCTAATTGTCTCCCATTTTGAGGAGTCATCTAAAGTCACATGATATGAATAACTAATGTATATTTTTCTTATTTTTCAGGGGATGCTGGTTACCCGCAGCTGACGTGGCTGATGGCTCCAATCAGGTACCCCCAGGGCCCAGCAGAGAGGAATTACAACAGGGCCTTGCGGAGAAGCCGGAGTATCATTGAGTTGACCATAGGTCTTCTCAAGTCCCGGTTTCTCTGCTTGGCCCGGCCTGGGGGTGAACTCCTGTACTCTCCTACAAAGGCTTCCAAGATCATCCTGGCGTGCTGCGTGTTGCACAACATGTGCGTTGCCCGGGATGATTCTTGGGAGCTGACGGAGGAGAGGGAGCCAGAGGTCCGTCAGCCGGCGGCCCCCAGGCGGCGGAGCACCGCTGCCGGTATGGCCACCCGGAATACCCTGGTTGCTAGCCACTTTACATGTAAGTACTGTAACCGGTCAAGATAGGGCATGTGTATTAATTAGCTAGTTAGCAGAGGTGCCACTCACAGGGAGACAGAGGGTGATTATCATCTGCCAATGACACTTGCCATTGTAGATAAAGTGTAGTCAACATTGGTAAAATTGTGTTACTTGAGCAAAAACATGCACCTCTAACCATAAACATGTTGGTATTGTGAATAGTGTAAAGGGCTGAGAAGAGCTGGCAGGTGTTTATTTGTGTCTATGCCACCTGTGTAGTTATTGATAACATGAACGGCTGCTTGGTATCTTATGGTGTTGTAATTTTCCAGAACATCAACATCTTGGAATCATGGCACGTACCATGGGAAGCCTGTGGTGATGGGCTGTCTGGCGTCACAGGTGTGTATTCAAATGTTTACATTAATGATTTCTGGTTTGTGTAAGTTGGCATAAAATGTGTTATTT
>NC_138771.1:593454451-593654451 GCF_965119305.1 Pelophylax lessonae
AGGGAAATCTCCTGCAATGATATAACACTGTTACATGTTCTAGTTATGTAGCAAACTTAAGAATATACAAAGCAAACATCTTTTTTTTTCCATTTTGGCAAAATCATGGATTCATTAAAAAAATATCTTTGTTTGTCCCGTGGCTTGCAGGAAAAACATTTTGCCTTGATTCCACCATCAACACAGACAGGGGAAACCCTCCTGCGGAGCCATTGTGTTCTCCTGGTGCTGCCCCTGCCAGGAAAACACAGTGATTATTGCTAGTGGCTACAAGAGATGCTAGCGATAAGTGTGTGTAAAATCTGACAGACTGGTTGTACGTTGTCCTCCAGGTGATCGACCAATCAACTTGGGTACCTTCAGCCTGGCCATACACAGTTTAAATCTGCATCTCAAATGAAGCAATCCCATTTACATATAACACTCCATAAAGGAGAATTGAGGGGCTTATCAGGTCTGCGTCAAAAATTAACAGCCACACCCAATCAGACAGCTCGTGTTAAAAGGGACCTGAAAAGCAATCTGCATGGCTTGCTTTTCCAAGCATTGGCTAGTTTAGTGAGCCTGGACTAATAACAGTCACTGTAATGCTACCCATACTGCTGTCCTTTTAACATGGTGACAAAAGTTGATACCTATGCTACATGTGTGTAAAGTTACTTGCACCCTGCTAAATGGACAGCAATAAGGTTGTAAATACAGTGACTGCCTGTCCCCCCTGATGGCGGCCCTGGGTGTGTCATGAAAGGCCAATTGAGAAAATGGCTATATCATGTAGAGGAAATCACCAGTGTGGGGCAACCTATGTCATGGAGGTAGATTTGGACATCGATGTATATGTATCACCAGAAATGGAATTCTTTGTTCTACAATATCTCAAAGACGACCTAGCATGTTATTTGAAGACTGTACTATTTTGGACATACTTGGACTCAAACATACACTGCTCTTTCCACAGCTCCTCCTCCTCTGGGGGTATGATAAAGTTTATACGCATCTTCACCAAAAGCACAAGATGATGTGTCGTCTCCGGATGAGGCTGCAGCGGAGATTTCAGTTTCTGCCTGAGATAGTGGATCTGCAGCGGGCCTGGAGTGATGCCAAAAGGCGCTCACCCAGGCTCCTGCTAAAGGCTGTGGAGCAAATCTCCGGTAAGTAAAAATATACATTACATGTGACCAGATAGGTTACAATTTTTTGGGTAGGTGGACATGTGTTTAGCTATGCAACAACACTAATACCAACACCCCCCCCCCCCCTCCCTCTCGCTCCTACCTTTCCTACCTCCATCAAGTGTCTCTTCACAACCTTTAATACTACTATGTACATTCGTATTTTTTATGTTTTTTTTTTTCTTCTGCTTCTAGCCAAAGCGGACGGACGGCACCCTCTTGTGCTTTTGGTGAAGAAGGGGAGGAGGAGGACGGCCACACTCCAATATGCAGTCAGAGGCAGCGAGCCATTTGAGCAGCTGAAAATTGTGGATCGTAAGTAGAAAATAAAAATGTTAGAAATTTCTAATCTCTAATCACATTTTACAGAGCCCCCTTTACATCGGAGTCTCCAGACTTACTACACTGTAAGAGGGAAGTGTGAAGACTCTGATATAAGGAGAGTTTGGGAACCATTATTTGAGGGGGGAAGCTGGGGACTCTGGTGTAAAAGGGAACTCTGTGTTCCCCAAAGCTCCCCCATACATCTGAGCTTACAGAGACCCTCTTACACTTCCCTTCCTCAGTCCACCACAGTCAAGGGCACAACAAGTCCCACTGCAGAAGGCTACCTGCTTGGACTTGTAATCCTCTCTGTAGGGGAATGAGGAAATACTGCCTGCTATGCTAAGACTTGTAGTGCCCTCTGTTAGGGACTAAGGATTCCTCAGTCCTCAACATTCTAGGGCACTATAAGTCTCAGCATAGTGGGCTGTCATACCTCAGTCCCTCACAGCTCGGGTCAAAAACAACACAGTTAAACATCTAAAGGACAACTCCAAACAAAACTACCAATAATGGACAGAGTCCATATGCTCTATAATGTCAAAGACCCGCTACCACTCACCTTCCACCTCTGGTGCTGTCATTGTGTAGGGCAAAGGGCTCCATCTACACCATGTTTGGCTTTCATGTCAGATAGGCAGGACTTGCTCAGCTCCACTCTCTTCCTTGGCAATTGACTCTGGCGTCATTGTGGATCTTTCCTCCTCTAGAAAACCCCCAGGGGCCCTCTCCTTGTCCCCCAGCCACCCAGGGCCTTCTTCTCCTCCTCCTCCACCAACCATTTTCAGACTCTTCCAACTTCCCTGGGGCTACTCAACCACTTTGCATAGTGGACACAACAAATCTATGACCAGCCTGCAAAATATCAAGTCTGGGCCTGGTTACCTGTATGTTCCGGGTCCAGGGCGGAGCTCTCCTCCCAGAGCAACAACTGATGATAGCAGAGTGAGTTGACCGGCCAGTCACTTCCTACTGGTGCAGGTACACACCTACCGATTCCTCCACATCTTAGGATAACATGATCAGACGGCCAATCCCCAGGCAGAGAAGGAGGAGTAAGTGTCAGCGGACAACAGACACCTGGCAGACGCAGTGAAGGGACTGCAGCACACTGCTGCAACTTTTTGATCCGAGGATTGAAAGCAATCTTTTACTTGGGAGATTTCCCTGACTGCGCCCTTCGAAATGTTGGTGCTCCGCCACTGGCCGCAAGGCCCCTGTAGGTGCGAGGCCTTAGGCGCCCGCTTAATTTGCATGGTGCCCTCCTGTTTTAAAACATGGTCAATGCATCTCATTGGTGTAAGTGCACTTCTATGTTCTGAATTGTAGGGGCATTGAGTATGGTGCTAGCATGATGAGAGGTTACTGCCTATTTGTGTCCATAAATAATATATAATGTTTTTCTTTTATTTTAGAAACCAGTGATCAGGATGTTGCGGCTCAGCCTTCTCAGGCCCCCTGTAAGTAATGTGGATGTGCTGGTGTGTTGTGTATTAGGTCGAACTTGGAGGAATGATTGTTTGTTTTGTTTTCTTTTGTGGTTGATGTAACTTCAGCAAGAGAGGAGCCTCAGGCAGGGCCGAGTCGCCTGGATCCGGGCCAGGAACAAACTGTTGGCCAAGAAGAGGCCAATTGGTCCGACTCGGATGAGGACCTGGGCTCTCCTCAAAGGGGAAGTAAGTATTCTACATGTGTTTGTGTGTTCAATGTGTCCTGGTAAATATAAGGGCTGTAATATATATATTTTGACATTGGGGTTTTGTAGCAGCTGACATTGAGGATGTTTGTTGTGGAGGACTGGGGAAGAGGGGCCACTGCTTACCCAGTCCACTGTAACTACTACCTTCAATGTTTCCAGACTACTTTCTGTGTGCCTTTATCAAATAGCTTTTGTTCAAGGATTGTATTTGTGTCTTTGTGTTTCTAGGAGATACAACGCCATCCCCCCATGAAGGGACACCATCCCCCCATGTAGGGTCTCCCCCATCCTCCCCCACTCCAGGCTCCCCTGAACTAGTCTGTAAGTACCTAAAATTAGATTCTCACATGAATTGTGTGTGCTAGGATGATGTGTATCTAGGATAATCTAAGTTGGAGTCAAAGCAAGTGTAGTTTTGCTATATGTGACAGGAAGGTTGGTCATGAAACACTCTTGCTTAACCTTCATGTTTGAAAGGTGGTTTTGGGGAGCTTTACAGGACATGTTATCTTTTGTAAGTTATCTCAAGCCACCCTATTCTAAATTGGTGTTAGTTTCTCTACATTGGAAATGGTGTGCTTTGTACTTGTAAATTTTTAGGGGACATTGTAATTTAATCATGTCCTGATTTAGTCAACACTGAAAATGTGTGTTTGTCAATCTTTCATAAATACTCTTCCTCGGTAATGTACCACATTCCAGTTCACAATTTGTGTTCTTTTTGTGCAGTTTCTCCAGAGCCAGCCACGCCATCCACTTCAGGGGCCCCAAAAAAACCTGATGATGGTAAGTTGTGTGCTTTTCCAGTAATGTGTCTACTTAGTAAGTGGAGAAATGCTAACTGTGTATGTCCCCGCTCAGGCTTCAAGTTGTTCTAAAGGCAGCGGGTTCTTTATGTGAATGCATTCTATGCATTAGTATTCCAAGTGATAGGTGTGCATATTCCCCCTAAGACTTACTGGGACCATTTTTTACGGTCCAAATTTTTGCACTAATACTTGTCTGGAACAGACTCCCCCTCCTCCTTAACTGAGGTGACAGCATGCCAATATTGCCTCCTGATGCTGTCACTCCTAATCATTGAGACCATTGGAAGGGAGGGGGGCAAGGCTGGCTCACAGCCTAGTGCCTGAACAGGCACAGGGTGCTTGGCTTCATCTCATGTGCCTCCATAGCAAGCTGCCTGCTGTGGGGTCAAACAACAGGAGGGAGGTGCCTAGAGGTGTGTACAGGGGCCATGTAAAAAGGAGGATTGTTATTTCTCTTGTCCCCAAAAACCTAGAGAGTGTAAGTCTAACCTGATTAGTTTTCCGCAGCCCTCCCAAAATGATATGTTTCCAACACTTAGAACAGGCAGGGCTGAGGCACCAAAAACATCAGAAAAACACAATCAGCACAAAAGCAGGGAGTACGTATCCTTAACGCTACAAGCTTCACCCAGAAGAATGACGCTTGCACTGTACAAATCTGCATCACCACCATATCAATGTCTAAATAAAACTTTCAGGGAAATGTGGAGGGGTAATGAGTGGGTGTTAGAGCGTTTTCATGACTGCGTAACCTACAGTTAGCGTGAGTCCATTTGTTGATAAACTTTTTCTTCTCTCTTAACACAGCTGGGATGGCGGAAAGGAGATCAGGGGAGCAGACACATCTGCTCCGTCCAGAACTGGCCCTCAAAATTCCTAAGGGTGAGTCTCTACTATGTGTCAGGTTCAATCTATAGACAGTAAGAGGGAGAGAGAACGCTCCACAGATTCCAATGGTGATAGAGATAAATGTGTGCACATGTATCGTGTTGACCAATTGAACCCAAAACACCTTACATTCTTCAAAATGATTGCTTGTGTTTACATGCAGAAAAGCATTTTACTTAGCTTTGGTGGAACTGCTACTAACATTCCAAGCCATCTTATGTAACCTTTTGAACAATTTGCTGTGAAAGTTTGAGTTTAAGGTTTACAACAGCAATTTAGCATATTTGCTTCAGAGTGTTGATAAAAGCCAACCAATAGACTCCTAAGCATATTTGTTGAGGCACATTAATTACAATCCTTGTTTGGATCATTTTGCCTAAAACTAATTGTCATGTTTTTTTCTACCCAGGGCACACCCACCTCACCTACGAGGTCCTCCTGGATTATATGAGGTGGTGCGGAGACCGAATTCTATATTTGGAACACCTTTGTGGCGTGGATCCAGACCCTAAGGAGCCATTCGTTAGGAATGTCACACCTTTAAAAAGATCCTAGTATTTTTTTTTTGTGGTTTGTTTACTTATGTTGCACGTTGCAACACAAAGAAATGTCACATTTGTAATTGTTGCCCATTATAAACAAAAATCTAACAAAAAAATCAAAAACAGTTTAAAAAAAAACCCTTTTTTTGGGACCCAAAAAAAAAAAAAAAAAAAAAGCCTTGTTTTTGGCAACCAAAAAAAATATAAAAATTTATAAAAAACCCTTTTTTTGGGGACCCAAAAAAAACAAAAAACAAAAAAAGCCTTGTTTTTGGCAACCAAAAAAAATATAAAAATTTATAAAAAACCCTTTTTTTGGGGACCCAAAAAAAAAAAAAAAACAAAAAAAGCCTTGTTTTTGGCAACCAAAAAAAATATAAAAATTTATAAAAAACCCTTTTTTTGGGAACCAAAAAAACCAAAAAAAAAAAAAAAAAAGCCTTGTTTTTGGCAACCAAAAAAAAAATGTTTACAAAAAAGCCTTGTTGTTTTTATGGCAACGGACAAAACCAAAAATGTTTACAAAAAAGCCTTGTTGTTTTTGGTAACAAACTAAACCAAAAATGTTTACAAAAAAGCCTTGTTGTTTTTATGGCAACGGACAAAACCACAAATGTTTACAAATAAGCCTTGTTGTTTTTATGGCAACGGACAAAACCAAAAATGTTTACAAAAAAGCCTTGTTGTTTTTATGGCAACGGACAAAACCAAAAATGTTTACAAAAAAGCCTTGTTGTTTTTGGTAACAAACTAAACCAAAAATGTTTACAAAAAAGCCTTGTTGTTTTTATGGCAACGGACAAAACCACAAATGTTTACAAATAAGCCTTGTTGTTTTTATGGCAACGGACAAAACCAAAAATGTTTACAAAAAAGCCTTGTTGTTTTTATGGCAACGGACAAAACCAAAAATGTTTACAAAAAAGCCTTGTTGTTTTTGGTAACAAACTAAACCAAAAATGTTTACAAAAAAGCCTTGTTGTTTTTATGGCAACCGACAAAACCAAAAATGTTTACAAAAAAGCCTTGTTGTTTTTATGGCAACGGACAAAACCAAAAATGTTTACAAAAAAGCCTTGTTGTTTTTATGGCAACGGACAAAACCAAAAATGTTTACAAAAAAGCCTTGTTGTTTTTATGGCAACGGACAAAACCACAAATGTTTACAAATAAGCCTTGTTGTTTTTATGGCAACCGACAAAACCAAAAATGTTTACAAAAAAGCCTTGTTGTTTTTATGGCAACGGACAAAACCAAAAATGTTTACAAAAAAGCCTTGTTGTTTTTGGTAACAAACTAAACCAAAAATGTTTACAAAAAAGCCTTGTTGTTTTTATGGCAACCGACAAAACCAAAAATGTTTACAAAAAAGCCTTGTTGTTTTTATGGCAACGGACAAAACCACAAATGTTTACAAAAAAGCCTTGTTGTTTTTATGGCAACCGACAAAACCAAAAATGTTTACAAAAAAGCCTTGTTGTTTTTATGGCAACGGACAAAACCAAAAATGTTTACAAAAAAGCCTTGTTGTTTTTATGGCAACGGACAAAACCACAAATGTTTACAAATAAGCCTTGTTGTTTTTATGGCAACGGACAAAACCAAAAATGTTTACAAAAAAGCCTTGTTGTTTTTATGGCAACGGACAAAACCAAAAATGTTTACAAAAAAGCCTTGTTGTTTTTGGTAACAAACTAAACCAAAAATGTTTACAAAAAAGCCTTGTTGTTTTTATGGCAACGGACAAAACCACAAATGTTTACAAATAAGCCTTGTTGTTTTTATGGCAACGGACAAAACCAAAAATGTTTACAAAAAAGCCTTGTTGTTTTTATGGCAACGGACAAAACCAAAAATGTTTACAAAAAAGCCTTGTTGTTTTTGGTAACAAACTAAACCAAAAATGTTTACAAAAAAGCCTTGTTGTTTTTATGGCAACCGACAAAACCAAAAATGTTTACAAAAAAGCCTTGTTGTTTTTATGGCAACGGACAAAACCAAAAATGTTTACAAAAAAGCCTTGTTGTTTTTATGGCAACGGACAAAACCAAAAATGTTTACAAAAAAGCCTTGTTGTTTTTATGGCAACGGACAAAACCAAAAATGTTTACAAAAAAGCCTTGTTGTTTTTGGTAACAAACTAAACCAAAAATGTTTACAAAAAAGCCTTGTTGTTTTTATGGCAACGGACAAAACCAAAAATGTTTACAAAAAAGCCTTGTTGTTTTTATGGCAACGGACAAAACCAAAAATGTTTACAAAAAAGCCTTGTTGTTTTTATGGCAACCGACAAAACCACAAATGTTTACAAATAAGCCTTGTTGTTTTTATGGCAACGGACAAAACCAAAAATGTTTACAAAAAAGCCTTGTTGTTTTTATGGCAACGGACAAAACCAAAAATGTTTACAAAAATGAATTGTTTTTGTGAAAACCTTCCAAAAAATGATGTCAAAACATAAAAAATGTTTAAAATGTTTATCTAAATTAAATTTAAGTATGTTGCTCTTTGCAACACAAATGTTACATTGGCAATTTAGTTCATTCTATTATATATTGTAATATATTTTTTGTACGCTACAGTTGGTAGACACCCACATGTGTTATTAAAACATTTATTTTATTACCCAAGTTTTCTTTTTGGTGTACACATCGAATGTCTTTTGTGTTGTATTTGTTTACTTGAGTGGTGTGGTCTGTAATTGTTAGTATGTTGGCTTTGGTTTATGTTAGCCTTGAGACTTGTTTTGAAGCTACATTTGAAGGGAGACCTTTTCTTGGGTCGTTATGTGAACATTGAGTTATCTAAATTTACATGAAATCATATGTTTGGAGATCGAGAAGCACGTGTGTATAAATGCCTACATTAACCAGGGCCATTACTTGGCCACCAACACTCCTAAAAAACCAAAGAGCAAACACAAACTAATCATTTTGCATAAAATTTTATTTCATCCCCAAAAAAAGCACTATAAGAAATCATATTGTGCCACCCTCAAATTTAAAAAAAAAATGGCCCCACAAATTGGCCAATGTAACAATCATTAACAAAACCAAAAAAAAAAAAAAAAAAGAAATTAAGTTGGTGGTGGTGGTGGTGACTGAAGCAGTGTGGTGAGCAATGGAAAGGTTCCTGCCATCAAATGGTGGGCCAATAGTCCCATCTGCTCTGGGGTTAGCCTTAGAGTTCTGGTAAAGTGGCCCATTAGAATCAGATCTTGTGTCTGAGGCTGCTGCTGATGCAGGGTGTTGAACCCTGGAAATGTCCCAGACTGAAGATCTTGTGCCAATAGTCCCATCTGCTCTGTGCTCAGCCTAAGAATTTGGGTAACGTGTGCCATTACCATGAGATGGGATCGTTGCTGCTCCAAGGCTATTTGATGCTGCTGGTGGTGCAAGGGTTGTGAAGATGTGTGGGGAGTGGTGGTTGATTGGTTGTTGTGGTCCACGGTGCGGGGGCAAACGACATGTCGCATTGGTGACAAAAAAGAAGAACGGCCTGGGGAGGAGTGAAGTGATAAAGGTGTGGAGGGAATGTAGTCAGGTGGAAGGGGTACTGTGGAACCAGTGCGCATTGAGGTTGTGCAGGAGGATTGCTCATTGAGGGGTGTGGGAGTCCGAACGGAGTGTGAAGTGCTAGGAGTGGCTACAGGAGGAATTGTCCCATCCCCAGCTGCCTGACAAGTGGCCAACACTGGCATTACCCTCCCACTACCACAACCTGCAGTGGCAGGTGAGTGAGATGTTTGGGAGGGCTCTGCCAATGGGGCATCTTCAGATCCAAACAGGCATTGGCGTGTGGCCAGCACCTGAGTGTCAACACTTTGCCGATCCCGTTGATGCTGGTCTGCTAAACTTACCAAGCTGTTACGCATATCCTGTTGAACCTGTAACATATCCTGGTGAACCTGTACCATTGTTGCTACAGATTCCTGTATGAGCCCGAGCAGACGTACTGCCTCAGTAGATTGCTGAGTACGCCTCCTTAACTCATTTTGGACCTGATACTCATCAAGCAGCCTCTCGGCTACATCCAGCATAGATGGACGAAGTTGGGTAGGTGACAATCCCTCTGCATCTAAGGCTACCTGAAAGCAGAAGAAATAGACCAAATCATTATCAAACATCATGACTAAATATTTCAGATTAGTTTGACAACTTAACACCCCAAGCAGAACGTTGAAAAGTTTGATGTGCTTCTAATGAGTACTTGTTCATTGTAAGATTATCCAAGCTAGCAACACTTCTGATAATGGGTACATATTATATTGGTAGGACTAATATGACAAAGGCAAAAAAGATTCAACATGAAGGTGTTCCCAATTAACCCTGGTGTGGTAGGTTGTTTATGCTTTTGGTAAATCTGTTACTACACCAATGACTTTATACATCTACGTATGTTGTCTAAAATCTTGCCATCAATCGGCTAGAGGACAACCCAACCAAACGATACCCATGAATTTGGACCTGGAAAATCAAAGACGGGCCGGACTTTAAAGATCCTGGATGTTTTTGGAACATTAGTGGCACACCAAATTATAACATAATTCCCTGATGTTCAAGATAGAACTCTTGTTGTGCTGGTGCATCGTCAGAATGTCATAGCACTAATTTAACACACACAATGTAAGCCACATCTAGTCCAAAATCAATGCTACCATTGAAATGTTACATGTGCACCTTGTTCCCTTATATCACATACCACAGCACTGGATGCAGAATCGTCGCCAGCTCCTGATCCAACTCCAGCTGCAACGTCAAGAGGGGCCTGATGTTCTTTTAAAAAAAAAAAAAAAAAACATGTTTAGTACATAACCTTAGTCAGTAATGATTATGGCCAGATTGCCCTCCTAGCTTCATGAATGAAGCATTGAGGCCAAACATTCAAAAGTGCTTTCCTGGGCTCATAGGACACTTGCTAAACCCTCCCAAAGGTTAAGAAGGCTTGGTCTGCCTACTAATGACGGCACCCATTAATGCTGTCAACTGTGTTTTGCAGGGTAAACATCTAAAAGGCAACACTCTTTCCTAAGAAAAAACATGTGTGTTAATGGGGTTAATAAGATTCAAAAAAACATTATTTGACTAGACATACCAACACCTTCCTCCAGGCCTAGCTGCACTGGGTGTGTTCCCTGCTGCGGATCTTCTGTAAAGGACATAGCAATATGAGCTATCTTGGCCAAAAAAAAACATCTACATTGTTTGGCACAGTATGATATTGGACCTACCAGGAGGAGGGTCAGCACTGATGTCAACACCTGTGAGTCCGTCTGGTTCGCCAAGCTGCATGGGCTGTGGAGGGGCTGAGATCCGTGCTACAGATGAACAAATTGCAGGTTGGGGAAAACAAAAAAAGGACAATTGGAAGGGCAAGTATCACATTCTCTTAATGTCACACATAGGATAGTAGTTAATCTTTTCCAAACAACTCACACAATTGACATCCAAGATAATATCCTACCTCGGTGCAAAGCATCCGAATCTAAGTCCTCTCTGGGAAAGATGGTATCGGGTCCTATGATGTTCAAGAAAGGTAATTGATAATCCCAGAGAGAACTTCGTGCACGTTCATCCAGCCGACCTTGACGGTCATAAAGACCCTCCGCAGCCCATGCAATTAGCTTCTTCCGAACGGACCCACAGATGTCGTTGACCTTCTTCCGCACACTGTCACGGTGGCGAGGTGCTTCACCCAGTGCATTTACAGCATCCCGGATTTCATCCCACAATCTGTTCTTCTCTGTTACTGAGTAAGACGCGGCCCTGGTCCCATGTATCGCCTGATATCTGGCCATATAGGCGTGGACCAGGGCACAGCACTGATTGTGGGTGAAACGGGGAAGCCGGGTTAATGTGGACAAGCTGACTCTGGTGGACGGACCCGCTCCAGGACTACTGTCAGAAGAGCCAGCTTGTCCACTTGGTGTGTTAACACCTCCCCCGGCTTCCTCCTCCGGGATGGGGATGGTGGACTCCCTCATGGATACAGCTGGAGCCTCCCTCACACCAGAGCCAGACGATCTGCCCACCCTGCCCCCCCTGGCCCCCCTGGCCCCCCTGGCCCCCCTGGCCCCCCTGGCCCTTCTCATCCTTCCAGTGGGTGGGGCCATGGGAGCACGAGGTGGGCAGAGAATCTGGCTGTCCAGCAGCAGCAAAGAGCCCCAAACTCCTAAATCTGAAATGACAAAAGAGAAAACAGAAAAAACAGGATTTGCAGATTGCTCTTCATATACAGTATAATTAGTGAACAGTTACAGAACACACTTACCTAATGGCACAAACAGACTTGGTCGTGGTGGTGGTGGTAGTAGTGGGCAAAGAGCAGAAGAGGCTGCAAAGAAAAGGAAAAAAAAAAAACACATAAGAAAACGCATATGGGTACAAATCACACGAGGCCCTCCAAACACTTACCTAATGGCACAAACACGGTGGTGGTGGTGGTGGTGGCAAAAAAAGCAGAAGAGGTTGCAAAGAAATGTACAAAAAAAACACATAAGAAAACGCATAGGGGTACAAATCACACGAGGCCCTCCAAACACTTACCTAATGGCACAAACACAGTGGTGGTGGTGGTGGTGGTGGTGGCAAAGAGCAGAAGAGGCTGCAAAGAAATGTAAAAAAAAAACACATAAGAAAACGCATAGGGGTACAAATCACACGAGGCCCTCCAAACACTTACCTAATGGCACAAACACAGTGGTGGTGGTGGTGGTGGTGGTGGCAAAGAGCAGAAGAGGCTGCAAAGAAATGTAAAAAAAAAAACACATAAGAAAACTCATAGGGGTACAAATCACACGAGGCCCTCCAAACACTTACCTAATGGCACAAACACAGTGGTGGTGGTGGTGGTGGTGGTGGCAAAGAGCAGAAGAGGCTGCAAAGAAATGTAAAAAAAAAACACATAAGAAAACGCATAGGGGTACAAATCACACGAGGCCCTCCAAACACTTACCTAATGGCACAAACACAGTGGTGGTGGTGGTGGTGGTGGTGGTGGTGGTGGTGGTGGTGGTGGCAAAGAGCAGAAGAGGCTGCAAAGAAATGTAAAAAAAAAACACATAAGAAAACTCATAGGGGTACAAATCACACGAGGCCCTCCAAACACTTACCTAATGGCACAAACACAGTGGTGGTGGTGGTGGTGGTGGTGGCAAAGAGCAGAAGAGGCTGCAAAGAAATGTAAAAAAAAAACACATAAGAAAACGCATAGGGGTACAAATCACACGAGGCCCTCCAAACACTTACCTAATGGCACAAACACAGTGGTGGTGGTGGTGGTGGTGGTGGCAAAGAGCAGAAGAGGCTGCAAAGAAATGTAAAAAAAAAACACATAAGAAAACGCATAGGGGTACAAATCACACGAGGCCCTCCAAACACTTACCTAATGGCACAAACACAGTGGTGGTGGTGGTGGTGGTGGTGGTGGTGGCAAAGAGCAGAAGAGGCTGCAAAGAAATGTACAAAAAATACACATAAGAAAACTCATAGGGGTACAAATCACACGAGGCCCTCCAAACACTTACCTAATGGCACAAACACAGTGGTGGTGGTGGTGGTGGTGGTGGTGTTAAAGAGCAGAAGAGGCTGCAAAGAAATGTAAAAAAAAAACACATAAGAAAACGCATAGGGGTACAAATCACACGAGGCCCTCCAAACACTTACCTAATGTCACAAACACAGTGGTGGTGGTGGTGGTGGTGGTGTAATCCTTTATAGGCAAAAGGAGGCTGCAAACATTAAACATACATGAGAAATCGCATGACCTACATACGTGCACATAATAAATTACAGTTATCAGGAAAGCAAAAATGGTGTCTTTGGAAGCTGGGAAGGTAAGGGGGCAGGTTTAGATGCCAAATCTAGACTGCACACCTTTAACAAACATGAGAAAACACATGTCCAAACCACATGCACATGGGGCCAACTGCCAATGATTAAAAGACACTTGAGGGGTTCCCAAGCTATTGTGGGTTGGAGGGGATTCACCATAGACAACTTAAGCACACCCAAGATAAGTACAAATTGTCTCCTTCCTTTTTTTTGGGAGAGAGAGATACAATTGTCTTACCTCCAGATAATGTAGGTTGTGGGTCACAGGGTCTTGCTAGCACATAAGAAACATCGATCTATAACATCCAGCAGCCATATTGGCCATGTGCTCCTTTTATAGCTGGCTCACAGGTGTGATAATTAGCGGCCGTTTCTATATATATCTGCGCATTCGCGAATTTGCGCGTTCAAAATGGAGGACGATATCCCAGACGCATTAGATGGTGCAATGCTGGCATTTATTGGTGCCTTGTTTGAGGAGGCCCTGGCACAGGAGGCAGCAGAAGGTGGGGAAGCTGCAGCAGCAGCAGCAGCAGCACCTTCAGCAGCAGCACCTCCAGTCCGTGTGCCCTTACCTCGCCAGCCACGCATTTTTGCTCCAAGGATCTATTTGGACAAGCTGCGGGATTCTGATGTCAGGAGGAAGTTCCGGCTCGAGCGAGGAACTATTCTACACCTCTACCAGCTCATAGCAGAGAAAATTGACCCGGACACACAGCGCGGCCATGCGGTGCCCGGCATGGCCAGATTGCTGGCCACTTTGTATATTTTAGGGCGTGGCAGCTTCCAAGCCACTTCGGGAAGTATCATGGGCATTAGCCAGCCCACAGTTTCAAGGGTGTTCATGTTGGTCATTAATGCCATAGTGGATATAGTGCCCAATTTTATCCACTGGCCACAGAATGAAAATGAGTGGAATGAAGTCAAGTTGGGTTTCTACCGGCGGGCACACATGCCGCAAATCCTAGGGGCAATCGATGGCACCCACATAGCCATTAGGCCCCCAAGGAGCCACGAAAGTGAATACCGGAACCGCAAGCAGTACCACTCTGTGAACGTCCAATTAGTGTGTGACGCCAAACAGCGCATCATGAGTGTCAACACTGGTCACCCAGGGTCGTGCCATGATTCCAGTATGTTAAGAACAAGTACTCTGTACGAGGTGTTTGAAAGTGGACAAATGCCCGAAGGGTGGCTTATTGGTAAAGTATTTTGTCTTAACAACATAAACTGTAAGATTACATAGACATAGGAATAAGCTACATCGGTGTACACCCTGATTTAAGCAAAGCCTACCTAAAATGGATGTGTTATTAGTTGTCAGGCTGTTCACACACAACCAGATCAGCAGCTTAGCAGCTCACAAAAGAAAGATTTGCAAAGTTGTCTTTGAGTCCAATGAAGGTGGTTAACCAATGTGTAAATGGTGTCCTCTAGCCACCCAAAGAAAACCTACAAATGATTCCAATGGTATTGCCATATCCCCAAAGTACTTTGCATAAGTGAGTCAATATTGGTTTCCTCACTCTAGTTGCAGATATATTCCAGAAGTAAGACCTAGGCTAATGTAATAGGAACAGAATAGGGGCCAAGTTGTAACTTGCAAGAGAAACCCACCACTTTGTGTGTCCTTTTTCCCATTTGTATTAGTGATTTAGGCAGTTAGACAGAGTTGAGATGTTTCATATGATTTTTTGCAAACAGACGAGCAGGTTGTTTAGTAAAATGCCTAATTGTCTCCCATTTTGAGGAGTCATCTAAAGTCACATGATATGAATAACTAATGTATATTTTTCTTATTTTTCAGGGGATGCTGGTTACCCGCAGCTGACGTGGCTGATGGCTCCAATCAGGTACCCCCAGGGCCCAGCAGAGAGGAATTACAACAGGGCCTTGCGGAGAAGCCGGAGTATCATTGAGTTGACCATAGGTCTTCTCAAGTCCCGGTTTCTCTGCTTGGCCCGGCCTGGGGGTGAACTCCTGTACTCTCCTACAAAGGCTTCCAAGATCATCCTGGCGTGCTGCGTGTTGCACAACATGTGCGTTGCCCGGGATGATTCTTGGGAGCTGACGGAGGAGAGGGAGCCAGAGGTCCGTCAGCCGGCGGCCCCCAGGCGGCGGAGCACCGCTGCCGGTATGGCCACCCGGAATACCCTGGTTGCTAGCCACTTTACATGTAAGTACTGTAACCGGTCAAGATAGGGCATGTGTATTAATTAGCTAGTTAGCAGAGGTGCCACTCACAGGGAGACAGAGGGTGATTATCATCTGCCAATGACACTTGCCATTGTAGATAAAGTGTAGTCAACATTGGTAAAATTGTGTTACTTGAGCAAAAACATGCACCTCTAACCATAAACATGTTGGTATTGTGAATAGTGTAAAGGGCTGAGAAGAGCTGGCAGGTGTTTATTTGTGTCTATGCCACCTGTGTAGTTATTGATAACATGAACGGCTGCTTGGTATCTTATGGTGTTGTAATTTTCCAGAACATCAACATCTTGGAATCATGGCACGTACCATGGGAAGCCTGTGGTGATGGGCTGTCTGGCGTCACAGGTGTGTATTCAAATGTTTACATTAATGATTTCTGGTTTGTGTAAGTTGGCATAAAATGTGTTATTTCACTCGTGATGTCGAAATTAAATGAAGTTCAGAATGAAGCAAACAGGCATTAAGATGTGATTTTCATAATGAAATGTCTTATCCTTTGTTTTATTTTTCCAGGAGTGGTACTGCTTGCGGGTGTAGGTGGTAGAAACCCACCTTGATGGACTCCACTCATTTTCTTTTGTGGTCAGTGGATATTTGGTAAGGCACATGGCCAATGACCAACATGAACACCCTGGAACTTCGAAAGTGGCTTGGAAGCTGCCCAGCAACCTTGCCATGCCTGTCCCCTATGAGCTGGTAGAGGTGCAGAATGGATTCTGAACTCTGCCGGAAGTTGTGGAAGACATCAGAATCCCGTAGCCATGGAGCAAAGATCGTGGTCTGGCGCTGTAAAGGCACACGGACTGGAGAGTGACAATATTCTTTTGCTGCATCCCTCCTTCTGCTGTCATTCTCAAATAAATAAATACATTAGAATTGAACATGTGTTTTTTTGTTTTGTGTGGGTGCCTACAGACAAAAGGGCCATCCACACTGTAAGATTTAGAGAAGACTTTATCCTTCCGATTGACATTTTCTATGTAGTGCAAGGGCCTGCCTGATTGCATCCAAATTGAAAGTGTTGAGGTTTGAGCTTCTATTATATGGTTTGGTTAAGTCTACAGGAAAAAGTCTAGACAAATTGTTAGTGTATGGCCCATTAAGCTGCCAAGGCCGGAGTTTTGCACTTTGCATGCTGCTTGTACTGGTGATGTGAGGGGTTGTAATGTAGAGTAGGGATGTGACAGTGTTGTGTTGAGGTGTGAGGCAAATGTAGTGTTGGACTATGAGGGCCTGTGTTGTTGAAATATGGAGAGAGTCCAATATCAGACACCTATGTTTATTGGTCAAGAAATTGTAAGAACCATGGTAAATATGTAAAGAATTGCATCTCGATAAAACTAGGACCACACTCATAAAATCAAAATTGTGTTGTTTCCATTGATGTGCTTGAAATTTGGGTAGGACACCCCCCTCCCCCCCCAAATTCAAGATAGTTTAAAAAAACTGTTTAAAAAAATGAGAGTGAAAAGAGATCCCAAGTGTAGTGATGTGATTTGAACCCATGACGTTGTGAACTGCAGTGAAGTTGCAAAGCACTTAGCTATTGTGCAGAATAAAGCTGTATGGTGGAAAAAATGGAGTGTGTTAAGGCTAAAAAGCACATATAGCTAAAGAACTAAACATTGTATGGAATGTGGGAAGAAGACCATGGTAAAATTGTGAGGTTTCATCTTGCCCTGAAGTAGGGTAGGGGTTTGGTCACTTGCCTTTGGTACTTTCCTTCATAAGATCGATTCGACACACAGACAAGATCAAAAAAACACTTAAAATGGTGTAAGCTTGCAAGCGCTTCTGAGTGTAACATTATTTAGCAATATATATGATGTAATCCGTTCCATTTTAGCAATATAAACAAAAAAAGAAAATAAAAAAAGTAGGTGGAGATGGTAAGCCTCGAACCTACAGCAGAGGGAGATGAATTACAGACATGTGATGTGTGCACTAATCCACTAGCCCACATCGCTATGTGAAACTGCTATAAGCAGGAAGACATAAGTTTGCGAATTGGCGAAGCCGCGATCGTAAGTGAATCCCGCTGACGGCGGAATTCATTATTGCTGTTTTACTCGCCAATTCGCCGCAGCGCCAGTTAATTGATTTGAACGCGGCGAAACTGAAACACGTCATAGATGTTTGAAGCTGCAGTTTCTTTAAATCCGGCCCCCCATATTGCTTTTTGACAAACAGAAATGCAACTTAAAAAACATTTTAAAAAACAAAAAACTGTTAACTCATTGGCTGTAATGCCATTGCACATATTACTTAAATTACCTAAATCTCTCCACTGATCACCGCTGAGCAGGAGGATGATAGGTCCGTGTCTGCTCCACTACGCAGAGCAGACACAGACACTGTTAGATAATTATTCCATATTTATAATTCGGCACTTATAGGAGTTGTACTATATTCATGGCAAGCTTGCAAAATATATGTGGTTTTTATGATTAATCATAATATTATTATGTGTGAATGACCTTGATCAGGTGAATACTGATAAAGTTCTTCAGCTGAGGCAGTAAAATGTCAAATATTTCTGAAATTCTGGTGTATGTAGCTAGTTGGAGGATGACATATAGGGTATCTGTTATTGAATGTCATGGGGAGTGAAGAATAGACAGGATCTATGTAATATGAAGAATAATATATATATTCAGGGCATTTTTTCAGCTGGAACTTGGTGGAACTCAGTTCCACCACCTCTGGCTCAGACCCTCTGCTCCCTGCTCACCATTATCACTTGTAAACACAAAAGAATGGCTTCTGTGTTTACAAGTGACAGCTTGTCTCCCAACGGCTCCCACAGATCAGAGCGGCTTACTACTGAGTGTAGGATGGGGACCAGAGACATGCAGGTGCCCGGGCACAGTGTGGATGTCTACACCCCTACTGGATGATCTCCCTGCAAGTGAGAATGGCGGAGATCATCTAGCGTAATAAAAGAATAAAAGTAAGACATGTGGAAGATGGTGGAGCTTTAAAGGAGGGGAGAATATGGGGCAGTGGAGGAGAGGAAAGGGGGGGTGGGTGGGGTTGTGATCAGAGGTCAGAGCTGAAGAGGTGTGAAAGTTAGATGTGGATGGGGGGTGCAGGGGTAAGCATCTGTGGAAGAAGGCTAAACTCTGCACTCTATATGCAGCGCAACCCTGAACTCTAAACTGTACGTAGCGCACCCCAATCTCTGCACACACATTATGTGTCCATAAACTCTGCACTCTGTGTGTAAACCACCCTAATCTCTGCACTTGGTACCCAGTGCACTCCTGGTATTTAGGGCCTCTTTAACCACTTTACCACCGGAGGATTTTGCTGTCTTACGTCCAGGCCACTTTTTGTGATTCGGCACTGTGCGAATTTAACTGACAATTGCACAGTCGTACGACGCCATGCCCAAACGAAATTTACGTCCTTTTTTTCCCACAAACAGAGCTTTCTTTTGTTGGTATTTGATCACCTGTGCGATTTTTACATTTTGCGCTATAAACAAAAAAAGAGCGTAAATTTTGAAAAAATAACAATATTTTTCACATTTTTTTATATGAAATTCCCCCCCAAAAAAAAAAAAAATTTAAAAATCTAAATTTTTTTTAATTTTTGGCCAATTTGTTTTCTGCTACCTATGTCTGGTAAAAAAAAATCACAATAAGCGTATTTTGATTGGTTTGAGCAAAAGTTATTGCGTTTACTAACTAAGGGAAAGATTTCTGTCATTTTTGGTGTTTTTTAACGAGTAATGGCGGCGATCTGCGATATTTTTGCGGGACTGCGACATTGCGGCGGACAGATCGGACCCTTGACTGACATTTTTGCATTGGATACAACTTCTGTATCTTTTTGTAGAGTTAAACTGCCTGTAGGTGGTGCAAAGTCAGTAGGTGGTTATACTGTCTGGACAGACTGGGTCTAAGTAGGTATGTCAATGCATAATGTAGAATTTGAATCAAATCAAGAATTAAGAGTAAATCTCTCCAAAGTGAGCTAAACCCCCCTTAAGCATCCAACCAAGTTCTTGACTGGAAGATTTCCCATCTTTGACTGTATTGGTGTGCACAGCCTATTACATTAGGGCATCCACCCCAAACCTCAAGCACAAATGTTTTTCTCTGCAGCCTCAGCTGCACCGGACAGTGAATGGATGGGAAGTGCTCTGTGCTGAGCGGCTTCCTGTTCATTCATAAACTGAAGCATAGTAAACACATTTTACTATGCTTCAGTTGTGAATGAACACAGTGAGTAAGTGTATGTTCTCTGTTCATTTAGAAAAGGAAGGGGCCACTAAATTACATGTTTACTAGCCCCTTTCCCCACTCTAAAACATCCCCTGCAGCAGCCAAGAGGAGAGGAGGGAAGCCAGCAGCACTGCGGAGGGAACAGGGGGAGTAGCCCAAGCAATAGGGAGAACCGACACTGCACGCAGTAATTAAGGTGTGCCCAGGCACACCTGGCACACCCCCTGCGCACGCCTATGTGTGACTGTTCTGGTGGCAAATTTTGGACTGTCCCTCTTTCAGTTCTGGTGGCCAGGGTCACCAATGCAAATAGAGTAAATCTCATCAACACAGGCTAGAGTGGAAACCTTACAGGGTATTTAACCCCTAACCATTCTCCTTGAAACAACGAAAAAAATGAAATAGTTGGTAAGGTTAAAAAAAGACAACAGCCCATCCAACTCAACCTGAGTCTGTGTGGGGGTGTACGTAACTACCATTTTCATAATCCCCGTATACTGAGTTCGCTAATGCTTACCTCTGAATGAGCTGCTGAATGTATTGGATGCCCTGCATCTGTGCCCACGACTCTGCAAATATCTCCACATGCTCTGACACACATGGCTGTGTAGGGAATATTTATTGCATGTAAATGCAGTACCCTGGTAGCATAGGGATATGAAAAAACAGCAAACAGTTAAACTATAGAAAGGAATATATTGCAAATAGGCAAACAGTAGAAAAAAATATACTGTAATAACAAGCAGTGAGTGTAGAGATCAACATCTCCCAAATCCTATACTGGGACAATCCTAACTAAGGAGAATTATACCACTCTAACAGTTTATCAGCCTGTAATATACTTTCTCTCTCTTCTGCTGGCCAGATCGTTGGGTCCCAGGATAATGTCCCTTTGAGCACTGAAAATGACACTGGCTCTGGTCCCTTTAAGGACTGATAGTATCACTAGCTCTGTGATACTCGCAGGCAACACTGTTCCTCTTTTGTCAAAGTGTAGTGTGGGTTTGGCCAGTGGCCTCTCACCAATTTGTTGTGTTAGGTGTTAGCAGGTAGTCTCCCTCTGTATACTGGGTGAAACACAGCCAGTCTGTGTCTGCAGCGCCCTTCCCCCAGTATCGGGCAATGGGCTCCGCCAACATCTGTGCTCTCTCCAATGCTCTCAGTTGTCTGTTGCTGCACCTCTTCCCCTCAGGTGCAAGTGGGGAGCAGTCTACTAGCAGCCTAATGTGCATCCATTCCTCTCTGAACAGCCTCCACACTTCTCCTCACCACAAGAAGAAACCACAAGAAACCAGTGCCTTGTGGGATTTTTAATTTACTCCTTCCAGTTCCTCTCACCAGCTTGGTCTGTCAGAACTACACCTCCTACATTCATGTGTGCCTTCCTATTGGGTAGAAGACGGGCTCAACATTAGCTGTACACAGCTCTGCAATAAGAGCCCCCTCCTGTACTCTGCTGCCAGACACAGAGTCCTTTTCCTGACAGAACTGCTGACTAAGCTACACCAAAAAATACATCTAATGTTTAACCATTTGCCCACTGGGCACTAATACCCTTTTCCTAACCAGCCCAATTTTGCAGCTTTCAGCGCTCTCACATTTTGAATGACAAGTACTCAGTCATATAACGCTGTACCCATATGAAATTATTGTCCCTTTTCACACAAATAGAGATTTCCTTTGGCGGTATTCAACCGCATAACGACCAGCCACCGCAGATGTACTGCGTCAGGCTGGCTCTCCCAGGCAAAGTCCCATACATGTACGGCGCTCGCCTGGGAGGAGCTAGGGGGCGAGCACGCATCGCCGGTGGCGCGCTCCCGCCCCTGATCGTCAGCAGAGAAGCTGGCGCGAGTGTCAGGCGGCTCAAATGGCCGCTGACCACTCGCAATCTCCCCCCACTGACAGAGAAGGACGGACGGCTGATGTAAAAACAGCCGTCTATAATTCTCCCTGAGATGAGCACAGAGACCATGCGATCCTGCTATATAGGATCACATGTCTCTATGGTCATCTCACAAGCCCAACCCCCCCCCCCCCACAGTTAGAATCACTCCCCTAGGCTTACATTTAACCCCTTGATCACCCATAGTATTAACCCCTTCCCGGCCAATGGCCTTATTACAGTAACAGTGCATATTTTTAGCACTGATTTCTGTAGTAATGTCACTGGTCCCCCCAAAAGTGTCAAAAATGTCAGTTAGGGGTCCGATCTGTCTGCTGCAATGTCGCAGTCCCGCAAAAAAACGCAGATCACCGCCATTACTAGTAAAAAAACACAAACAATTAAAATGACATAAATCTTTCCTGTAGTTAGTAGACACAATAACTTTTGCGCAAACCAATAAAAGTACGCTTATTACGATTTTTTTTTACCAAAAATATGTAGCAGAAAACAAATTGGCCTAAATTGTTAAAAAATTTAGATGTTTACATTTTTTTTGGGGAATGTTATATAGCAGAATATGAAAAATATTGGTTTTTTTTTCAAAATTGTCACTTTTTTTTGTTTATAGTGCAAAAAATAAAAATTGCACAGGTGATCAAATACCGCCAAAAGAAAGCTCTATTTGTGGGGAAAAAAGGACGTCCATTTCAATTGGGTACAGCGTCGCACGACTGTGCAATTGTCCGTTAAAATCACGCAGTGCCGAATTGCAAAATAGGGCCTGGTCATTAAGCAGCAAAATCTTCCGGTCTTAATGTGGTTAATCACCACTTTTTTTATTTTTTCTTGCGCTATAAATAAAAAAAGTAAATTATGTTAAAAAAATGCATTTTCTTCGTTTCTGTTAAAGAATTTTGCAAATTAGTAATTTTCTTCATAAATTTTGACCAAAATGTATACTGCTACATATGTTTTGGTAAAACTAACCCAAATCAATGTATATTATTTGGTCTTCGTGAAGGTTATGGAGCATATGTGTCAAACACAAGGCCTGTGGACTGAATGTGGCCCTCCAGGCCATTTCATGTGGCCCTCCCACCTCTCCTGCAACTACAGCACCCCCCTCATCTCCGCCCCCCCCCCCCCCGCACCTTGTTCCAGCAGTCCCACTGAGAGTAGCACAGAGCTCCTCCTACAGATCCTGCGCTTCTCTGTGCAGCCATGGAGATGCTTGTTTCTGCCCCCCCCCCCTCCAAGGAGTGTAAGTGGGCTTGGTTACAGTATGCACCTGTCCTTCACAGCTTAAGCCCCCGTTCACACTGGGGCGACCTGTCAGGCGACCTGGTCGCCTGACAGGTCGCCGTAGGTCGCCTGCCATACAGAAGCTATGGACCTGTTCTAATAGGAGCGACACAAGTCGCTCCGACTTAGAAAAAGGGTCCGGAGCTTCTTTGGGGCGACCCGGAGCGACCTGCATACACTTCAATGTTATGAAGTCCGTGCCGGCCGCTCCGAGGTCGCGGGGCGAGCAGCGCGCCGCGACCTGTGAGGTCGCCCAGCGAAGTAGCGTCGCCCCAGTGTGAACGGGGCCTTAGGCTTTAGTTATTATTGAAACCAATAAAAATCGAATACATTGTCAATTACTTAATATGATAAAGAGTAAATACATTTATATAGTCTTTTAGATACAACCAGCATTTTAAGGGCAACCACAATGCTGATGCAGCTTGCAATGAAACTGAGTTTGACACCCCTGTTATAGAGTCTACAGGTTAAGGTGCCAATAATTGAAAATTGATCACACCTAATGTACTGAGGGCTTATCTCATTTATTGAAACACTAACAGGCCAGGAAAGTACAAATACCACCAAATGACCCTTTTTTGGAAAGAAGACAGTCCAAGGTATTTAGTAAGAGGCATAGTGAGTTTTTTTAAGTTGTAATTTTTTTCCCCACATTACTTTGCAAAATGAAGATTTTTTTTTTTTCACAATACTGTCATATTAACAGGTGATTTCTCTCACATTGCATATGCATACTTCTAACTACACTCCAAAACACATTCTGCTATTCGTTCTGAGTATGGCGATACCACATGTGTGAGACTTTTTCACAGCCTGGCCACATACAGAGGCCCAACATGCAGCGAGCACCGTCAGGTGTTCTAGGGACATAAATTACACATCTAATTTCTTGACTACCTATTACACTTTTTAAAGCCCTGGAGCACCAGGACAATGAAAACGCCTACAAAATGACCCCATTTTGGAAAGCAAACACCCCAACGTATAGTCTATGAGGCATTATGGGTCTTTTGAACATGTCATTTTTTTCCACACATTTTTGGAAAATGTGGAAAGAAAATGAAAACACATTTTTTTACACATTTTTACCGAATTGGCACTGTAGTGTCACTGTAGGGCACTGATGAGCACTGTAGTGGCACCGTAAGGCACTCTAGTGGCACTGAATAGCATTTTAGTGGCATTGATGGCCCTGTAGGGCACTGATGAGCACTGTAGGGCACTGATGAGCACTGTAGTGGCACTGATGGCACTGTAGGAGCACTGATGGCACTTTAATGCCACGGTAGTCTCCACTGATGGCACTGTAGTGGCACTGTAGGAGCACTGTTGGCACTGTAGGAGCACTGATGGCACTGTGATGGCACTGTAGCAGCACTGATGGCACTGTGATGGCACTGTGGTGATGGCACTGCAGTGGCACTGATGGCACTGTAGCATCACTGATGTCACTGTAGGAGAACTGATGGCACTGTGATGGCACTGTAACGGCACTGATGGCACTGTAGCAGCACTCATGGCACTGTAGCAGCACTAGGGGGGGCAGACAGAATCGTGCCAGCTCGCACTCCTGTGGTGTTTCTCTCTCCACCCCTCACATCAACGCAGCTTGTGAAGAGAGGAAAGAGAAACCCCGCAGCAGCGCAAGCTGAACCGGCCATGACACTGGTTTGTTGACAAGTGATCGCTCCGTCATTGGTTCTAATAGAACACAGGCATTGACCGGAGGACATTGGGGGATCGTAGGGACAAGGTAAGTTTCACTACAGGGTAATCCCGAGTGTGGATTGGGATTACCACTTTTGGTACTGAAAATTAACCCCAAGCCACACTCGGAATTACCGCCAGGGAGGTTAAGCATCTCTTCTTCAGGGAGAATAAGTGTAATGTTTGTAGTTGTTCCTCAAACAGTAACTAGGTCCTCCAGTCCACGTATTAGCTTTGTTGCCCTTCCCTGGACTCTCTCCAGCTCATGCACATCCTTTCTTAAGATTGATGACCAGAACTGGATGGAATAGATGTGGCCAAACCAGAGTTTTGTAAAGTTGTAGAATTACAGTTTTATCTCTGGAGTAAATCCCTTTTTTAGTGTCGGTTCACATTGGTGCGATGCGGGAAACCTGCGAATGTACTGCGGGTTCCCGCATCGCAACTGACTTGCAGGCAGTTCACACTGTCATATGCGAACTGCTGGGGGTGTCAATACAAAGTTAATGACACCCCCAGATTAGTTTGCATATTGTAGTGCGAACTGTCAGCTCCAACTGTGGTGAACACCTATGCAATCTGATTCTGGTGCGGACCAAAAAAAGGGTTCTGTGCGACTTTGGCCCGAATGTAATGCGAATTCAGCCATGTAATCTGCGATTCCAACCCCTATGTCCTTTATGAAAACGTTGAACATAATTGTTCCCAGGACAGAATTCTGGGGCACCCTGCTCACAACACCAGACCATTCAGAAGATACACAATTTATTACCTCTGCACGCACCCCTGTAACCAATTTTCTATCCAAGTACATACAATCTCATCCATGCAAATGCTCAAGTTTTGGTTTTAACCTCTTGCTGCCCTGTGTAAACCGGGGGTGAGTGGTACTTGCTGCCCTGTGTAAACCGGGAGCAAGTGGGACTTGCTGCTCTGTGTAAACCATGCTCCCAGCACGGTAGCCGGGTGGGGATTGGTAAGCTCCTAATACATACTTGCAATCGGGAGCTTTCCAGTCATGTGACCGCTGTGACAGCCAATGCTCCCAGCCGGACGGGGATTGGTAAGCTCCCAATACATACTTGCGATTGGGAGCTTTACCAATCATGTGACCGCTGTGACAGCCAATGCTCCCAGCATGGTAGCCGGACAGGGATTGGTAAGCTTCCAATACATACTTGCGATTGGGAGCTTTACCAATTATGTGACCACTGTGACAGCCAATGCTCCCGGCACGGTAGCCGGACAGGGATTGGTAAGCTCCCAATACATACTTGCGTACGGGAGCTTTACAATCATGAGACAGCCAATCACAGCGGTCATATGACCCAAATTCCCTCGTCTGCCTCCTGGCTTTTAGAACTGCTAAAGTGCTAACCATGCTCCCAGCTTGGTAGCCAGGTGAGGATTTTTAAGCTTGCAATACATACTTGCGGTCAGGAGCTTTCCAATCATATGACCGCTGTGACAGCCAATCACAGCGGTCACATGACCCAAATGTTCTCCTCCGCCTCCTGGCTTTTAGAACTCTTAAAGTTCTAATCATGCTCCCAGCATGGTAGCCGGTCGGGGATTGGTAATCCCCGCCTGGCTTCCGTGCCAATTACAGAGGTCCCATGTCCCTAATTCCCTCCTCTGCCTCCTGGCTTTAAGAACTGCTAAAGTTCTAACCATGCTCCCAGCTTGGTAGCTGGACAGGGATTGGTAAGCTCCCAATAAATACTTGCAATCGGGAGCTTTCCAATCATGTGACCGCTGTGACAGCCAATGCTCCCAGCTTGGTAGCCGGGCAGGGATTGGTTAGCTCCCAATACATATTTGCATTTGGGAGCTTTCCAATCACATTACCCGAATGCCCTCCTCTGCCTCCTGGCTTTTAGAACTCTTAAAGGACTGGGAGGCAGTTGGCGCAAAGGGTTTGAATACAGTTTACAGCATTGAATGAGTTCAGTTGTGTCTATGACTGTTCGTGCCAGCTCTGTCTAAACAGCAGTGATACTGTTAAAAACATGAAATCCCTTTTCAGGGGAAGGGGGGGGGGGGAGAGGTACTTGATAACAATAATAGTGTGACATCTGAAGATTATACTACAATAATCGTATTACCATAGTCTCCCAAGTGATTTACATTCAAGGAAATGAGCTTCAAAACATCCTTGCCTTTCCTTTGTTGCTTTCCTCTAGGCAAAGATATTTTCCGGAAAGGGATGTTTTTCCTCTTCCAAATCAGTAGGCGCAAGGCAGAAATGAAGTTTATATTTCTATACAGAATTGGCATACAAGGCTTTCTAAGTGTTTGGTAGGTGTTAGTGTGACCCCCGTACCCTCAGGTCAAAGAACACTCTATATTCCTAAACTGGCCATACACTAAGCAAATCTTTGCTATCTCCATATGAACCTCCTGAAATTCAAGCTATGGTTGGACCTGCTTGCACTCTCCTGCTTGACATCCCTCAGTCTGAAAACCAAAGAGTCTAGAAAGATGTCAGCTGCACAGCAGCGGCATCCAACCAAAGGCAGTCGCTGTTCAAGTACTCAAATTTATGTACTCTGACAGCCATGGATATCTTCATCCACGTTGTCACCGACTGGGGGGAATCAATAGAATTCACTCGTTCTGCCTGAATGGCTGAACAAGAGAAACCTTAGTGTATGGCCAGCACTGGATTTGCCAACGCGAGGCCTGAGCAATGTAATTTGTAGGGTGGATCCTTTAAAGTGTAGGAGTAACCATCAGTGTCTGTCACTTTAAGATGATTTTTTTTTTTTAAAGTACAACTGAATTTTTTTACAATTGACCTTAAAGTGATTGTAAAGCAAAAGACTAGCAGCTGTAGGCACAGCATAAGCGAAAGGCCTACATGACTGGGTTTGACAGTATAGGCTATAGTGAAACAGGGATTAATAATGGCTCAAGGAAAATATAGGACTTACCTTATTGGCGGAGGATGGGATGGAGCAGGGTGGTGCAGGGTGTGGTCCTAGGGGACTCTTAGTGAGAGGTGCTGCCTTTAGCATCAGTTAGCAGGGGGACAGAGTAGCACAAGATTCTCGGACAAGGTTCTCTGCGGTTTGGTGAGGAAAATGGAGGATCTTGAGAATATGTTGGCTATTTTTAGAGCAGCTGCAGTTGCTAATGCTTCCCAATGGTTGCATGCCCAGTTGACAGGTATGCTGCAGGGGTCGGGGCAGGTTCTAGCAACACCTATGCCTGCAAGCCCACGTGCTAGGAGGTCACTGCCTCCTGAGCATCTGAGCCCTGATGTGGCCCCTGAGTTGGGAGCCCCATCAGGGACCCTTCAGCCCCATCTGCTAAGAGACTGGCTGTCCATTTGGCAAGTGGGGCTTAGAGGAATCCCCATCATAGGTGGGCCTCAGGTGGGAGAGCTAGGTCTGCCTCCCGCTCATTTCCCCCTTCTGATTGCTTATGGGACCCTGCAGCTGGCCTTAGTGGGTGTCCTGCCTGCTGACAGCGCGGCCCAACGTGGGAGAGTGATTTCTACAAGTGGCGCCATCTGTCCCGGGCGGCCTGAACTGTCAGCAGCAGAATTAGAGGTACCTGTGTGCCATCTGCCGGAATGTCTGCTCCATTGTGGGACCTGTGTTTGGCTTCTGCCGGGTCATCTGAGCAGAGAGCTTGGTGGGGAAGGAGCAATTGGGCAGCTTGTGGAGAGAGAGCGGCGGCCGCCGATTACGTCATCAGCCGGCGCTTGGAGCCTGCTTTCCGGTCCTGCGGCCAGGCTGAGCCTGAGGAGATGGACCGGTCTGAGGGGGAGATGACAGCATCCAAGGAGGGGAATGTGACTACAGGAGAAAACCCCCTGCTTATGGAAGATGCGGTGCTGCAGGGATCTGGACATGTGGCTGTGCAACCGGAGGTCACAGGCAACGTGGTGAGTTGGCTGTGGCAGCAGCCGCAGGGACAGGAGGGGTTCATGTTGAACGTCCTCCAGGCATTTATGTTGGGTTTTAGCAAAGTGTTGGTGCGCTGTGCTCTTAGTGAGTCTTCGGCAGTGCTGGGTTCCCCCGACGGCGGCGTGGTCGGTGGCGGCGGCTCCCTCCGGGCTGTTAGTGGTTGGGACTAGAATGGCACCCCTCTCGATGGCCTCAGGTCAGGATTCCAGGCTATGGGCTTCACCATCCGATAGGATGGATGGCACCGGCCCCTGAAAAGTCTGCTGAGGATCCTAAGAAGGTGGCGGGGGACATGGACAGGGTGCGTTTGGTAGATTTGCCCCGCTGCAAAGTGTTTGTGTGCTTTGAGGGCCCGCTAGGAGGGCATCTTAAGCAGAGGGTGAGAGATGGGATATGGACGGGTGAATATATGGATATTCTCCGTACTTGGGTAAAGTTAAGCCTGATGAGAGTAAAAAGGAGGAGGAGGAGAAGCGGCGTTATCGCCTGATTTCCAGAACATTTGGTAATTGGCTTCAGGTGTTTATCATTCTGGCCAGTGTCATAGAAGAAATGTTCCCCGAGCATTGTTTGACTTTTTTCTGTTACCTGGATTTTATCAGTGAGGCTTAATGGGTATATGGGGAGCATGGCTTGGTTGAGGTATGATAAACAGTTCAGGCAGCGCAAGTCGATTAGACCTTCGTTGAGGTGGGACCACAAAGATATCAGTTTGGGGATGAAACTCATGGCTCAAGCATGGGGCTCTAACACCCCCTTTTCAGGGGGGGGGGCCTGGGGTGGCACTTCAACCTCATCATCGTTGGCCGCTAAGCGTAAGAGGTTCTGTTGGCAGTTCAACAAAGGGACTTTCAGATTCGGGGGATCCTGCCATTTTCGTCACGAATGCTCCGAATGCGGATGTTCGCATCCCGTTGCGAAGTGCTTCAAGCAAGGAAAAGGCAAATCATTCGAGGCTGGGAGAAGGGAGGACGCCAGGGAAGGTGGAAAAGTTGGCTTCGTATCTAAGTAATAATCAAACCGCGAAGCGGTGTGTCTTTTCTTTCTGAGTTTTTCTGAGGGTATTTTTGATTCCTAGTACATTGCCAAGTGTTCCTCCAGTCCCGGAAAAACTAAGGTCTGCAAAACTACACCTTCAATTGGTTTCAGAGAAATTGGCGAGAGAGGTTTAGTTGGGGAGGATGGCTAGTCCTTTCTCTTTCCCGCCAGAGGACGATCTCGTTGTTTCTCCACTTGGGGTGGTTCCAAAGAAGGAACCTAATAAATTTAGTCTGATACACCATCTCTTGTATCCCAAGGGCGATTCAGTCAACGATGCTATTGACTGGGAGCTGTGTGCCGTTTCCTACGCATCCTTTGATAGAGTGGTAGAGTGGGTTCACAAGTTTGGTTCAGGTGCCCTTTTGGACAAAACTGACATTGAGTCAGCCTTCAGACTACTGCCAGTCCATCCGCACAGTTTCCGCCTATTGGGATACGTCTGGGAGGGTCAATATTTTGTAGAACCTATGCTTGCCCATGGGTTGTTCTATTTCCGGTTCTTGGTTGAGGCATTTAGCTCATTCTTGGAATGGGTTTTGAAGAACTTGTCGGGTTTGAATTCCATTATTTTTTACCTAGAAGATTTTTTGGTGATGGGCCTTGCTGGTTCAAAAGTATGCCATACATTATTGGCCACGCTGCAGCATGTTTTTGAGGTATTTGGTGTACCGCTTGCGGAGGAAAAAGTTGAAGGGCCCACCACTGAATTAAAGATGTCTGGGCGTTTTCCTCAAGATGGTGGCAATGGAATGCCCTCTGTCACTGGATAAATTGCAGGACCTCCTGGAGACTGTCTGTTACTCTGGGCAGAAAAAAGAATAAATTGCATTCACTTCAGTCGCTCCTGGGAAAGCTGAATTTTGCTTGCTGCATCATGGCAATGGGCAGGGTTTTTTGCAGGAGGTTGGCATTTGCGACATCTTGGATAAGGGCACCACACCTTTATATAAGATTATCAAAGGAACATCGGGACGATTTAAAGGTGTGGTAATTGTTTCTCGATAATTACAATGGGCGGTCCTTATGGATGGAAGCAACAGTGTCGGATTGCGACCTGGAGTTGTACATGGATGTAGCTGGGTCTGGTGAGTACCCTGCGTTTTTTCGGGGTCGTTGGAGTGCTGGACTATGGCTGGATTCTTGGCGGGAGGCTGCATTGCTGGGCAATCCAGTGCTCCTAGAATTGTTTCCCATAGTACTGGCTGTGGAGTTATGGCACATTGAGTTTGGGAACAACAGATTTCATTGCGACAAACTGGGGGTGGTACAGGCAATTAATAGCATGTCTGCTTCCTCTCCACCAGTGGTTCGTTTCCTTAGATATTTGATTCTGTAGTGTCTGTGTTTGAACTGTTACGTCTGTGCTGTGCATGTGCTGGGTGTGAACAACAATGTGGCTGCTTACAGTGGGAAACATGTTTTTTGTTGGCACCGAAAGAGGAGAAGCACGGAATGCCCTGCCCGGACCACTTGTGGGACATCGCCTTCGAATGGTAGCTGGTCTCGTGTGGAATTCTGTGTGTCCATCCACATGGACTGTTGTGGGTGGTTGCTTCAACGATGAGGATCGTTTATGTACACTGCTGTACTTTATCAGGAGGAACGTGGAGGAGGGGGCCTCTATCTCAAAGTTGAAACGGAAAATGGCTAGCTTGGCCTTTTTGTTTTAGCTATCTGGACTAAGAGACATTACTAGGAATTTTCTTGTGTGTAGGGCTCTGTGGGGCTACAGAAGGGGCAGGGGAACCCTTGATATACGCCGCCCAGTCTCCTTTGCGATGCTGGGGACTATCTTAGGTTACCTGGAACATGTTTGTTCTTCTTCTTAGGACGGCATTAGTTTTGGCTTTCTTTGGCATGCATAGAGTGAGAAAATTGGTTTGCCAGTCAAAAGGTGGTGGTGGGGGGGTTGGAGTTCACTGATGTGGTTTTACAGAGGGACAGGGTTTTTTTTGCTCATCTGAAGATCTAAAACTAACCAGCGGGGCATAGGAGCGTGGGTGGAGTTGGGTGGGATTCCAGACTCGCCTGCATGCCCGGTGCGGACAGTGCAGGAGTGGTTGGTGGCCAGGCCTGCAGGGCCTGGACCTTTTCTGAAGCACGAGGATGGTTCTGCATTGTCTAAGTTCCAATTTGGGTCAGTTTTTAAAAAGTGCCTAGTGGCTGCTGGTTTTCCATTGCAAGACTACTCCTCTCATTCCTTCAGGATAGGGGTGGCAAATGAGGCAGCCTGCTGGGGTTTGGAGGACAGGTTGGTTCAAAAGATTTGTAGTAAATATGTGTAGCGCTAATCAATAAATGATATACAAGTGATAACAAATACCATACAAGAAATGAATTATATAAAGAGATATAAACACCATATGAAAAAAACAAGTGTTAAGAGGGACTACAAGTCCCAGCCTATGTGGTTATAGTGTCCAAAAAGTAAATGAAGAAGTCCTCCAATGAAATATAGTCCCAATATTACTAAAGGATCCTTTGGAGAAGAAAAAAAGAAAAATAGATCAGTACCCAAAAAAGAATAAGTGGAGCACACTTGAAAGAAACCAAAGTCCCAGTAATTGCAGAGTGACCGGTTAAACATCCAAAGGTGACACCCGTAACCAAAAGGGATATATTTAAGGAAGCTTACCAGATCCTTATGGTCATCCAACTGAATGGATAGCCCACATATCGGAAGGGCGAATCAAATGGATCCCACTGAACACTCTTCAGAATGTATAAAGGCAAGCAGATGGAACTGAAGCAGATGTCATCAATGTGAAGCCAGTCCTCGTAATGTGATAAGTGTGGCCCATGCATACATAATCAAAGGAGAGGAAGAAAGGCACATAGCGTGATACCGTACCAAATAAAAACTTTTTTATTAAAAAATGCACTTACTAAAATACAGTAGCAGACGAGCATTACACAATATACCCAGCGCTTGAAAAACTGAAGCCACGTCGTCCCGCGTGTACATTAAAATTCTCGGCCTGGCAATGGGGGCGTGGCAACGTCACGTTCCAGACGTTTGTTATGTTTATGTTTCTTGTTTTTCAGATTCAGAATGTTTGGGGTTGATCCTGGGCCACTCATGTTTTTTGGGGGGCAAAACAAGCAGCTGCCAGGCCTGAGGGTCGGCAGTTGGGTTTTCACAGGGGGGAGGTTAGTGTAAAAGGAACTGGGGTCCCAGGAATGTTGTGGTCCAGGGTGTTGCTCGAGGTACATCACTATTGCAGGCTGGATAGACCCCCTGATCTTCTCCTCCTCTACGTGGGGGGTAACGACCTTGGGCTTCGCTCAATGCGCGAGCTGATTAAGGATATCAAGTTCGACTTTCTTCATTTACGATCCCTTTTTCCTAACACTATAGTCTTTTGGTCGGACAAAGTTGCCAGGACTTCCTGGCGTCTGGCTAGATCAGTGGACAGGGTCAACAAGGCTAGAATTAAGGTGAATAAAGAGGTGGCAAAATTTTTTGTCAGGGACAGTGGGTTGGAGATTCGCCATTTGGAGTTGGAGAAGGAATCTTGGCTGTTTTTTGAGAGGGGTTGGGGTCCACCTGAACGCTGTACAAATTGACCTTTGGTGTTTGAGTCTGCAGGAAGGTATACAACAAACTCTTCCGGTGTGGAGGGCTGCCCAGGCGTAAGGTCTCACGCTGGGCGTCTGTGGCAGAGGTCGCTGGGTTTTTGAAGGCAGGGGATGGTTACCCTCTTTGGAGAACGAGGGTCAGGGCCCATCTTCTGTATGAGTGTACCTGCCCTAAAAAGTGTCTGAAGTAATATGGAATTGGTTAAGTTGGCTGTATCAGCTGGAGAATTGATAAACAATTGTTCCTGAGGCGGTGTAGTTGAGGCTGGGGGCCGTGGTGATGTAAGTTGGTGGGTAAAATGGTTGAAGGAAAATGGGGTGGTACTTGGGTAGTGTCATGGCAGCCGTAACATGGACAATACCCCATCAAGCAACAGGCCAGCAGCTGTAGGCGCAGCATAGGCGAAAGGCCTACATGACTTTGTTTGACAGTATAGGTTATACTGAAACAGGGGTTAATAATAATAGGGCTCAAGGAAAATGCAGGACTTACCTTATTGGTCGAGGATGGGGTGGGGCAGGATGGTGCAGGATGTGTTCCTAGGGGTCTCTTGGTGGGAGTTGCTTCCTTTAGCATCAGTTAGCAGGGGGAAAGCATACAGTAGGACAAGATTCTCCCACCCTCTTTTAATGGGTATGCTGGTGTCTTTTTTTTTTTCTTGAGTAGGGTGGTGATAGTGTTGTCATAGCAGCAGGCAGAGGTCGCTGAGTTTTTGAAGGCAGGGGATGGTTACGTTCTTTAGGGAATGATCTGGGCCCATCTTTGTTATGGGTGTACCTGCTCTAATGTATAAGTGTCTGAAGTAATATGGGATTGGTTAAGCTGGCTGTATCGGCTGGTGAATTGATAAACAATTGTCCCCAAATCAGTGTAGCTGCGGCTGGGGGCCGTGGTGATGCAGATACAGCCGGTTGGTCATTCAAGGGTGCCTTCAAAAATCCTAAGACCTATTAGAAAAGCAGGTAGCTATATCAGTCTGTTATGTTCTGTTATGTTTTTGTTTGATAAAGAATGTAATATTATGTAATGAAGAGATTTGTTAATTATGTTTTTTTAATAAAAGGGCTGCTATGGCCATTAAAACCCAAATAAAGATGTTTTGGTCTGAATTTATTTAAAGTTGGGTAAAATGATTGAAGGAAAATGGGGTAGTACTTGGGTAGTGTCATGGCAGCCATACCATGGGCAAATACCCCAGTCAAGTCTCGTCTTTTTAAAACAAAAACAAAAATGTTATACTTACCTGCTCTGTGCAAAACCACTGCACAGAGCAGGTAAGTATAACATGTTTGTTTTTGTTTTGGCCTTGATCCTCCTCTTTTCGGGTCCCTTTTCGGTGCTCCTGGCCCCTCCTTCCTTTTGAGTGCCCCCTCAGCAAGCAGCTTGCTATGGGGCACCCGAGCCAAGTCACAGCTCCCTGTGTCAATTCAGACATTCTCTCCTGATTGGCTAACTGACTTTGATTGAAAGTAGCAGGAGCTAATAGCGCCGCACTGCTGTCTTAGCTAATGAGGAGGGGGAGTCCAGGGCAGCTGAGACACTCCTGCAACATCGCTGGATAGAGATGGGGTGCAGGTATGTATTAGGGAGGCTGGGGGGGGGGGCGCACAGAAGTTTTTTTTTTTATATCTTACTGCATTCTGCCCATAATATACTGAACCCCACCAATCACCCAATGTATTATATATATACACAGACCCCAAATATTATACACTGACCCCATGTATTATATATACACTGACCCCCATGTATTATATATGCACTGGCCCCATATATTATATATACACTGACCCCCCAAGTCCATCTGGCTCAACCAATTAAAAACAAAAGAAAACCCAACCATACAATCCCGAATACACAGTCCTATACCCGCAGTTGATCCAGAGGAAGGTGAAAAAATTGTATTTTTCAAATATAAATTTTATTCAGGAATGTAAAATATATACATCAACATTTTAGTATAAAATACATTACCATTTTGACATTTATTATAACCATTCTTTTATACTTTACTTCTCTTATATTCCTTCCTTATTTTCTTTTTAATACCCATCCAACCCCCTTCACCTCCACCCCTCTTTAACCCACAAAAAAAAAAAGGGGGAATTACTATATCCTATCTATTCAAAATATTCTGCGACCAGGAACATAGAAACATAGAATGTGTCGGCAGATAAGAACCATTTGGCCCATCTAGTCTGCCCAATATATCTGAATCCTATGAATAGTCCCTGGCCCTAACTTATATGAAGGATAGCCTTATGCCTATCTCATGCATGCTTAAACTCCTTCACTGTATTTGCAGCTACCACTTCTGCAGGAAGGTTATTCCATGCATCCACTACTCTCTCAGTAAAGTAATACTTCCTCATATTACTTTTAAACCTTTGCCCCTCTAATTTAAAACTGTGTCCTCTTGTGGTAGTTTTTCTTCTTTTAACCACTTTAGAACCGCTCACAGTAATACTACTGCGGCAGAGTGGTTCGTTATCGTCCAGCAACGTAGTATTAACGTCGTTGGACACTCCCCCTTCTGGGCGGCGCTTGCGCGCCGCCGGAGGCTCGCTCCCGCTGTTTTCATTCACAGCGGGAGTCGGGCCAGGGGAGGAGCAGCGGCGATCGTCGGGGATCGAGTCTGGAGATCCGCCCACTGTGTGTAAACACAGCAGGCGGATCTCCATAGTGACAGGGAGTGACAGATCGGACTGTTCAGCATAGCTGGACATCCGATCTGTCCATGACTCACACAGTCACCTCCCCCCCTACACGTCAGTAAGCACCAGGCATACATTAACCCCTCCCTCTCCAATAAAATTAACCCCTTCCCTGTCAGTGTCATTTTTACAGTAACAGTGCATATATATAGCACTGATTACTGCAGTAATGTCACTGGTACCCCCAAAAGTGTCAAAAATGTCAGTCAAGGGTCCGATCTGTCCGCCGCAATGTCGCAGTCCCGCAAAAAAAATCGCAGATCGCCGCCATTACGCGTTAAAAAAAAAACACCAAAAATGACAGAAATCTTTCCCTTTGTTAGTAAATGCAATAACTTTTGCGCAAACCAATCAAAATACGCTTATTGCAATTTTTTTTACCAAACATATGTAGCATAAAACAAATTGGCCAAAAATTTTTAAAAAAATTGGTTTTTACATCTTTTTTGGGGGGAATTTCATATAAAAAAATGTTAAAAATATTGTTATTTTTTTCAAAATAAACGCTCTTTTTTTGTTTATAGCGCAAAAAGTAAAAATCGCACAGGTGATCAAATACCACCAAAAGAAAGCTCTGTTTGTGGGAAAAAAAGGACGTAAATTTCGTTTGGGTACGGCGTCGCACGACCGCGCAATTGTCAGTTGAAGTCGCACAGCGCCGAATCGCAAAAAGTGGCCTGGACGGAAGACAGCAAAATCCTCCGGTGGTAAAGTGGTTAAATATGCTCTCCTCCTTTACCGAGTTGATTCCCTTTATGTATTTAAAAGTTTCTATCATATCCCCTTTGTCTCTTCTTTCTTCCAAGCTATACATGTTAAGGTCCTTTAACCTTTCCTGGTAAGTTTTTTCCTGCAATCCATGTACTAGTTTAGTAGCTCTTCTCTGAACTCTCTCTAGAGTATCTATATCCTTCTGGAGATATGGCCTCCAGTACTACGCACAATACTCCAAGTGAGGTCTCACCAGTGTTCTGTACAGCGGCATAAGCACTTCTCTCTTTCTACTGCTTATACCTCTCCCTATACATCCAAGCATTCTGCTGGCATTTCGTGCTGCTCTATTACATTGTCTTCCCACCTTTAAGTCTTCTGAAATAATTACTCCTAAATCCCTTTCCTCAGATACTGAGGTCAGGACTGTGTCAAATATTCTATATTCTGCCCTTGGGTTTTTACGCCCCAGGTGCATTATCTTGCACTTATCCACATTAAATTTCAGTTGCCAGAGTTCTGACCATTCTTCTAGTTTTCCTAAATCCTTTTCCATTTGGCGTTTCCCTCCAGGAACATCAACCCTGTTACATATCTTTGTGTCATCAGCAAAAAGACAAACCTTACCATCGAGGCCTTTTGCAATATCACTTATGAAGATATTAAACAAAATTGGTCCCAGTACAGATCCCTGAGGTACCCCACTGGTAACATGACCTTGTTCTGAATGTTCTCCATTGACTACAACCCTCTGTTGTCTGTCACTCAGCCACTGCCTAATCCACTCAACAATATGGGAGTCCATGCTCAATGACTGCAGTTTATTGATAAGTCTTCTATGTGGGACAGTGTCAAAAGCCTTACTAAAATCCACCGTCTATTATTTTAGTCACCCAGTCAAAAAAATCTATAAGATTTGTTTGACATGATCTCCCTGAAGTAAACCCATGTTGTATTTCATCTTGCAATCCATGGGATTTAAGATGTTCCACAATCCTATCCTTTAATAGGGTTTCCATTAATTTGCCTACTATTGATGTCAGACTCACTGGTATATAGTTGCTCGATTCCTCCCTACTACCTTTCTTGTGAATGGGCACGACATTTGCCAATTTCCAATCTTCCGGGACGACTCCTGTTACTAATGATTGGTTAAATAAATCTGTTAATGGTTTTGCCAGCTCACCACTAAGCTCTTTTAATAATTTTGGGTGTATCTCATCAGGACCCTGTGACTTATTTGTCTTCACTTTAGACAGCAATCTTAGAACTTCTTCCTCTGTAAAGACACACGCATCAAACGATTCATTAGTCATCCTTTCAAGTGGAGGTCCTTCTCCTTCTTTTTCTTCTGTAAAAACTGAACAGAAGTATTCATTAAGGCAGTCAGCTAGCCCTTTATTCTCTTCTACATACCTTCCGTCCCTTGTTTTTAATTTAGTTATTCCTTGTTTTAATTTCCTTTTTTCATTTATATATCTGAAGAATGTCTTATCCCCCTTTTTCATAGACTGAGCTAGTTTTTCTTCTGCCTGCGCTTTAGAAGTTCTTATAACTTGCTTGGCCTCTTTCTGCCTAATCTTGTAGATTTCCTTATCTTCATTGCTCTGGGTTTTTTTATAATTACAAAATGCTAGCTTTTTATTTTTAATGATTTGGGCCACTTCTGCTGAGTACCACAGTGGTCTCTTTCTTTTTTTGCTTTTACTGACAAGTCTAATGCAATTTTCTGTTGCCTTCAATAATGCACCTTTTAAGTAGTCCCATTTCTCCTGGACTCCATGTAATCCGTTCCAGTCTGATAAGGACTCATTTATGACTAATTTCATTTTTGAAAAGTCTGTTTTTCTAAAATCTAAAACTTTTGTTTTTGTGTGGTGTGACTCTTTCACAGTTCTTATATTAAACCACACTGACTGGTGATCACTAGATCCCAAGGTTTCGCCTACAATGACATCATATACCGAATCCCCATTTGTGAATACCAAATCCAAAATGGCCTCCCTCCGGGTTGGCTCCTCAACCACTTGTTGCAGAGACAACCCCAGTAGGGAATTTAGAATATCTGTACTCCTGGTCAGGGCCGCTGTTAGAAATCATGGGGCCCCCTACAGCCTACCTGACAGGGCCCCCCCCCCCTGCTCATCGCCCTGCCAATCATAAGTGTCAAGGTATTTCCTGCTCCACAGCCACATGTATAAATGATTTGTGTATACGTACGACTGTGGGGCGGGAAGTGCCTCAATCAGTGGCTATGACAGCTTCCTGGCAGAATAGCTCTGGCATGTTCAGATTAGGATCCAAACACACCTGAGCTCATCCCTCCTATTGAAAATACTGCAGCTGCCTGTCAGTTTTTCAGGCGGACCCAATTGGACCCTCCAATGTCCCCTATGGAGCGGTGGGTATAAATGAATATGTGTCCATTTACACTGGCCGTCATCCAATCCAGTCTGATCTTCTAAAAACAGACAGATGGGGATCCTTTCCCCCATCCATCTGTCAGATCGGATTGGCAGTCAGATGGAAACAGATAGGCGGTCCATTTACACCCACTGCTCCATAGAGGAAAGCGGGCTGTGTCCGCTCTACATAAGCCGAGTGGACATGGACCAACCATCCACTCTTCTCAGTGGGGATCAGCAGACAAATTTTCTGCTGAGCAGGCTGACTCCTAGTGGTGTCCTCCTCCTGTGGAAGGGCCTAACAGATATTCCATAAGCCTTACAGTACATGCATTATGCCCATTTGCTGCCAGAATAATTTTTGCATTTATTGAACATGTTTAAAAAATCATTTTAGGTCTGGAGATTATGTAAAAACTTGAAAACTCATATTTTCTGAAAGCAGACACCCTTGAGAATTAAATGGTGGTACAGTAGTTCTAATTTTTTTTTTTTTTGTCACTCAATATTAGCGTAAAATTTATGAAACACAAGTTTATTTTAAAAAAATACAATAAAGTTAATTAAATGGCATATATATATATATATAGTGTAAAAGCAATTTATTACCCAATTATTTTGGTAAAATGTAATAGATCAGGTTTTCCCTGAGTAAATGGATACCCAACATGTCAAGTCTTAAAATACCTTGAGTATACATGTAAGTTTCTCTTGTGTATATACAGTTTCTTTGTTGTTCTGAATACTGTATAATACACCAAGCATGTACCATGTCAGTATGTATAATTAATGCTATCCCGATACCAATAAAGCACTTCTGTTCTGTTGAGAATTATTTCTCTCACTCCGGCATGCGCAGTGTTAAGTAACATGTCTAGTGCAATGGACAATTTTGTGCATAGGCACCCTTGACGCATTCATTTATGTTCGTAAGTGGGGGGGCTCAAGAAGTTTTGTTAGGGAATTTTAGGGACTTGTGTATAACTATTTTTTTTTTTTTCATTTTTTTTTTACATTTTATTTTTTCTGAACTTTCTTTTTCATCACATAGGGGACAAAAAGTCCCCTGTGTGATGCATTTTTTGTTGACGGGTTCTCTTTTATGAGGCATCAGAAGTCTAAAGATCCATGATGTCCCACCAGTCCTCCAATAAAGCTAATGGAGTACAGATCACACTCCACTGGCTTATTCCCCAGCCATTCTGTGGACAGTGACATCATGACAGTTTTACCATCCCCCAATCATTCCCCTTTATGCTGCAAAGACACTGCTTCCCTTGTACAGCTGTAGGGTGTTTTACACAACACTCCACCACTACTGCCGCACTATGGTAGCAGTGCCTTTGCAGCATAAGGGTGGGGGGGGGGGAGTGGTTGGAGGATGGTAAAACTGTGGCTCAGCTGCACTTTTTTTTACTGCCCCCCAACACAAAAGTAAACAAGACCTAACAGCATCTCACTGTGCTTAGTATGTGATCACCATCGTTATTGTGATGACGATCACACAGTAGAGAAGCTGCCGTATGTCTGTCTGTATACAGCATGGATGTGTCTCTGTACCTTTTTTTAAAATTGTGAGTCTGCCTGCTGTGGATCGGGATCCCTGTGTTGCCTGCGCCCTCGGCCACTTCTCTATTTAATCACCTCCCGCCGCCCAGCTACAGTCCAGTCTTCTGCTCTCCTTAGTACTGAGGGAGGAAGGGAGAATCACTCCGCCAGAGATAGGCTGTCATCAGCCGCGGCCAGCAGGAACTTTACAAAAATGCGGCGCCGGCTTTAGATGCTTACGCCCCGAAATTTAAAAAAGAGTCCCTTTCTGCTAATCGCCTCCTGGGCCCCTCTGCTGCACTGATGGGGCCCTGGTAAAATATATATCATGTTACAGGAAGCCTAGGAACATTGTCAAATGCTTTCACCTGCGCAAAATGCTTTGCCCATAGTTTAGGGATAAAGTTGCCCGGGCCCCCCTGCTGAGCTGATTAGGGCCGGGCCCGGTACAGAAGGGCTGGCTGTACTGCCCTATCAGCGGCCCTGCTCCTGGTAGAACTTGCTATTTTGGTTTTCCAGTTTATATCTGGAAGATTGAAATCTCCCATAATGATAACTTCTCCTTTCATTGTCATTTTAGCTATTTCTTCAACTAGTAGATCATCTAGTTCTTTAACTTGACCAGGTGGTCTATATATCACACCTACACGAGTTACTGCATGATTAGCAAACTGCAACGTAACCCAAACTGACTCTATGTTGGCCTCACCAACTTGTATTAGGTTAGATTTAATGCTATATTTCACATACAGGGCCACTCCTCCTCCTTTCTTGCCTTCTCTGTCTCTTCTGTATAAAGAGTACCCTGGTATGGTTATGTCCCAGTCATTTCTTTCATTAAACCATGTCTCCGTAACAGCCACTAAATCTACATTCTCAGATGCCATTATTGACCCAAGTTCATTGATTTTTTTACCTAAACTGCGAGCATTTGTAGACAGGACTCTGAGCTTATCATTTCTTAACCTCTGTACTTCTGACCTGTTCTGGCATTGTTTCGGGGGGCAATTGGACTCTTGTATTTTCACTCTTTTGCCCCCCCCCTTCCTAGTTTAAATACTCTTTCGCAAATTCTTGGAGTTGTTCACTAAGTACATTTGTTCCTTTGAGAGAAAGATGCAAATCATCTTTTTTGTACAGTTCCTTTCTATTCCAAGTAGAGCTATCATGAGAAACAAAGCCAAATCCTTGCTCTTGACACCATTTACTAAGCCATATGTTGAACTCCTTTATGCGCCTCTGCCTATCATTCTGAACATTATGCACAGGCAGAACTTCCGAAAATGAAATGGTGGATGCAAAATCCTGTACGTCATTACCAAGTGTGATAAAAGATTTTTTCACCTCTGACACTTCATTATAAGCCAGGTCATTTGTCCCTAGATGGACAAGAACATCCACGTCCCCTTCCTGCTTTGCTTGCTTAACAATATTAATAATACGTCTTCTATCTCGTCTAGCAGTAGCACCAGGGAGACATCTCACAAAACCATTTTCTTTAAGCTCCACACTTCTTATGATTGAATCACCCAGCAACAGCTGCTTCCTTTGAGACTTCACTTTATCTTTTTTGTCCTTGGCTGCAGTCTTGCGTACATTAGACATAGGAGTCGATGGTTTCTCACCCTCTGTGCTTGAGTCCATATCCATGTTGTCCTTACATTCTGAGAGTGCTGCAAATGAATTATGGAGAACCACCGACTGTGGGACATGCCTTCTATCCACCACTCTAAGGCAGGCCATAGACGATTCGAATTACGTACGATTTATCGTTCGATAAACGAAAGCGGCACTCGTGCACATCATCGAGTGTACCATCAATGTGAGCCGAAAATCGTACGACAAAACACTATTTTTTGTGCCTTTTAACCACATCTCTACCGGACACACTCCCTACTGTTCTGTGTTTTGTTAGGCGAAATCATACAACTCCCCCACTAATGATACGAAATTCGGTTGATTTTCGCAAAAAAACCCAACATGTTGGATATGTGAATTTTTGCTGTCGTATGAAAATCGAACGTTTTACATACCACACTAACGATACGAAAATCGTTCGATAACACTGCCATTTACGATTTTCGAATGAAATTTGAATCGTCTATGGCCTGCCTTAGTCTTCCAGAACCTACAGTAACCCATCTGCCATTTCTGGGGGTCCTCTGTGGCAGTGGCATTGCAGCAGTCCCAGCTGGAGTTTGTTTAACAGATAATTTAAATATCTCTGATTTCAAAAATGCAATTTCCTGCTGCAGTGAGGAGAATTGTCTACAGATCTGACAGCATCCGAATCTCCAAAGAGTGGAACATGAAATAAATGCACAACAATTCCTGCACTGAACCAAGTCTGCCATTTTAAAGAGGAGAAAAAAGAAAAAAAAATTGTAAATTTAAGTCAAACAAATCTTACCTTTTTTTTTTTTTCTTTTTTCCACCTTCCAGCCTACCTCCTGACTATCTCCTGCAATATCTCTTCACTGTACTTAAAATGTTGTACTTGAATGGAGTACTTGCAGCTAATGAATTAGGCCAGCTAATGAGTATGTCTCTATATATACACTCACTCCTTCACAGCTCCTCCCCCAGCAAAAAATGTAACACCTTAATGAGCTGGTCTCATTAGCAAATGCACAATAGCAAACACCTGACCAAAAAAAAAAAAAAAAAAAACTGTGATGTAATGGACCAACTACCTCCCACTTCTTTTTTTTCTTCAAGTTATCCTATTATAAATTGTTTCCCTTCCTCAGAGACAATAAAGTGGTTCCATACATCTCAAATTTTTTTTATATTTTACCTGTCTATTTTGTGATGAAGCTATTAATTCTTCCATCCTCCTAATATCCTCAACCCTTTGTATCCACTCCACTATCGAGGGGGGTTGTGTTTTTTTCCAGTTACCTGGAATGCATGCCTTTGCCGCATTTACCAGGTAGGAGATAATAGAACTTTCATATCTCCCCACTAGTATATCCAACACGTGCATCAAAAAAAAGATCGATTTTTCTTCTATTTTGTATTCCGTAAATTTTTGAATAATGGTCTTCACTCCCGCCCAGAAAGGTTTTAGGTTAGCACAGGTCCAGAGGATATGAAACAGTGTACCCACTTCTCTTCTACATCTCCAACAAAGGTCAGATTCCCTCGGGTACCAACTATGTAATTTCTTAGGTGTAATATACCATCTCGTTATAAGCTTGTAGTTCAACTCTTGAATTTTAGTGCAGCTAGATGGTTTAAAGGTAAACCTTAATATCCTCTGTATCTGTTCATTTGTCAAGTCACATTCCAAATCCCTTCCCCACTTTTCCATCCATGGTATCTCTGGTTGCTCTTCCGGATTCGTCAGTAACCCATACGCAATTGATAATGTATGCAATAAGTTCCCTGGCTTCACACAATATTGTTCAAATCTCGTTAATGTTCTACTGAAACTTTCCGGATTTGCTATTGAAGCCAGATAGTGATGTAATTGAATTGCTTGCCAAAAAGGTATATTATATATTCCCGTTCTATCAGTCAGTTGATTTACTGAAGGCCACATTTTTTGTATCACGAATGATAATGCTTGTTCCTGTTTCTTCTCCCTCAGCATAACAAACTGTCTCCCATCCATGCCCGGGATAAACTGGGGGTTCCCCAGTATTGGGAATAGGGGAGACTCGTTCGTTGTTAGTTTAGTGTATGTCTTTAATTGCTTACATATGCGTAATGTATTTCCTATTATTAAATGGTGTTTCAGGTCTTTAGGTAGTGCCTGATAGCACCATATTGCTCTCTTCAAGTCTACCTCCGTTTGCGCTTGTTCGATTTGTACCCAGAGTTTATTTTCCGAATGGTGCCACCAATCCAGGACTCTGGCCACTTGGGTAGCCTGGTAATATGCATGTAATATGTATGTCTGGAAATGCTATACCTCCCTTTCTTTTTTTGGTAGAGTTAAAATTTGACGAGCTATTCGTGGTTTTTTATGGGACCAGATATATTTCACAAATAAGGAGTGTACTGCTTTAAAAAAAAAACGCTCGGAATCTTAACCGGTAACGCTCGCAGCAGATATAAGAATTTTGGCAAAACTGTCATCTTTAATAGATTGCATTTACCAAACCAAGAATGCATCCCACCATGCCATTGTTTTAATAATCTCCTAGTCTTTGCGATCAAGGGCAGAAAATTGAGATCGTACACCTGTGTTATTTTGCCGGTATATAAGTCCCTAAATATCTCACCGCCTCTTCCTTCCACTTGAAACCGAAGCTACTTTTCAATACGTTTACTTGGGGTATAGGTATCCCTATTCCCATTGCTTCTGACTTCCCGAAGTTGATTTTCAAATATGACATGGCTCCGAATCTTTTAAACTCTTGTATCAGGTTTGGCAGTGAGATACCCGGGTTAGTCAGGGAAAATAATAAATCATCCGCGTAAGCAGCGATTTTATATTGCTTCTCCTTTATCCTTACCCCCTCAATATCTTGGTTTAGTCTGATTCTACATAGAAACGGCTCTAATGTCAAGGCAAAAAGAAGGGGTGACAATGGACACCCTTGCCTTGTGCCATTTCTAATTGGGAATGCGTCTGATAATAGCCCATTGGCTTTCACTCTAGCTATTGGCTCTGTGTAAACTCTAGTTATTTTTTCTAACATTGCTTTCCCCAATTCAATATACCTGAGCACGGAAAACAGAAAAGGCCAACCCACCCAGTCGAATGCCTTCTCTGCATCCGTGCTCAGCACCACACAAGGGGTCTTTTTTTCTGTTACCCTTTGTAATAGGTTAAGGATTCTTGTAGTATTATCTTTCGCTTCCCTTGATGTCATGAATCCCACCTGATCTAGATGTACAAAACTTGGGAGGAATCTTGCCAATCTATTTGCCAGAATTTTGGTAAATATCTTTAAATCCACGTTCAGCAGAGATATTGGTCTGTAGCTGCTACATGAAGATGGATCCTTACCCTCCTTTAATATTAGCGAAATATGAGCCGTAAGTGTGTCTCTAGATAGCTTTCTATCTAGATCTGTTGCATTATATAACCTTGCTAAATATGGGCCTAAGATATGAAACAGCGACTGATAATATTGTGTCGTTAGACCATCTGGTCCTGGTGCTTTCGCCGGTTTCATTGATTTAAGTGCTTGCTGTATCTCCTCTATAGTAATCTCGACCTCTAGAGATTCCCGATCCTCTTCCGTTAATTTGGGTAATTGTGATTGTGATTGACCTATATATCTCTCAATATCATGTTGAGAGGGCGGGGTTTCTTTTAGGTTATATAATATGTATAACCTAATATTTCTCAAATTCCTCTGTTATTTGTGTTGGTAAGGTTTTCTTAACCCCTTCTGCCGAAACAATATGTGGTATGTACGATCTCAATTTCTGCCCCTGTATAGACCTGGCTAATAATTTTCCACATTTGTTACCTGCTTTGTAGTTCAGTTTACGACACCTTTGTATAGCGGCTTTGGCCTTAAATTGTAACAAATCTGTTATCTGCTTTCTAATCAACGTCATCCCCCTCATTGCTGTCTCTGATGAGGTTTGCTTATGTTCTATCTCTAACAAACTAAGTCTTTCCAAAAGTTGTGACAACTGCTCGTTCCTTTCCCTTTTAATACGCGCTCCATGCCTAACAAGAAATCCTCTCACCACCGTCTTGTGAGCCTCCCAAAGGGTCCCCATTCTACACTCAGGTTGGTCATTTATTTTGAAGAAGGCTTTCATCTCCTTCGACACTTCCTTTAATATCTCTTCCCTTTGTAATAAGTCCTCGTTTAGTCTCCAGAAACGCCTTCTCTGTAAAGGATTCGATGTCAAGCTATATGTTATTGATATAAGTGCATGATCTGACCATGTGATACTATCTATATCTGTTTTTTTCACTGCCTGTAACTGAGCATGGGGTATAATGAAGAAATCGATTCTAGAATAATTCTTATGTGGTATTGAGTAGAATGAAGAGAAAAGGGGACGAATGGCCTCTTTTATTCATGGGGTAGTGGCAGGTGAGGATAGCTTAGGAGAAGAAATAGGCAGAACTTAGTTGTCAGGCAGTTTAGAGCCTGTCAGACTTTGCTGTAAGATGATTGGCTATAGGGTTTAGTTAGTGTATGTGAGTATCTAGGTAGAATAAGCCCCTAACCTGTTTGAGCCGGCTTCTCCTGCCTGTGAAGTTCAAGTTGATTGGCTGAAGGGGTTCAAGAGGACCCATTTAAGGGTCCCCCCACAGATGAGTCGTCACTCCGTCGGTCAAGCAGAGAAGAAGGAAGACAGCCCAGCGGTTCAGGAAGACAGCCCAGCGGTTCCAGAATCGGCTTTCAGGGAAGAATCATCGTCAGCGGCAGCGGTTTTCCCACTTGTCGGTAGTTCTAGCAGGCGGTTTTCGGGTGAAGAAGACGACAGCGGCAGCTTTCCTGGTGGAAGACAAAAGAGAGGAGTTAGGCACCCCCGCTTACCTCAGCCGAGATGAGCCTCTTAAGAAGACTGATCGAGCGGGCGGGAGAAGATGGCGGCGAAGATTGGCTCCGGAGGTGTTTCGAATTGCCGCTCGTCGCTGCATCCGAGGGAGCGGAAGGTGAAGACCGCGCAGGACCGGCATCGACGGCGGCCGCCGGAAGAGACGTCGGGCGAGGATCAGGTGACGCGGCGGGCGCAGACGGAAGAACGTCATCGTCGGTGACGCCGGTCGGAGAAGACGTCACGGAGAGCGGTGTGCGCAGGCGCGTCACACACGGAAGAACCGGCCAAGGGATCGGGCCGGTGAAGAGGCGGCGCACTCCGCGCCAACGGTTCTCCCCTCCGGCGGACGTCAGGCGCGCCGGGAGGTGAGGCGAAGATTCACCGAGAAGAGGCCAAGCGGGAAGACCTGCTCCGGGACCCGGAGCGAGGGCCCGGTCGGAGGCGGCGAGATCGATCGGCGGGACCAGGAGTCCGGAAGGGATCGCGTCGGCGAGATCAGGTGAGGAGACCTTCATGGACACTGTGCCAGCCCCCACATTGATCGCTAGCCCCCCCGGGAACTCAGTCACTCCCACCAGCCAGACCCTTAGAAATTAGGCCATCCGGGACGCAGCAGCTCGGGCCACCAGCCCCTACTAGGGTCCCTAGGCCCCCCGGGGCGCAGCAGCTGGGGTCGCCAGCATCTGCCTTAATCACTGGGCCCCCAGGACCGCAGCAGGTTGTCTCAGACTATCACACTGGGGGTGCTGTCGCTCGCGACATTGCCCCCCTGCCAGCCATTTCAGGTTTGCTACACAATTTCCTGAAGGATTTTAAGTCTCTGCTAGAGGCCAGTACTGATACTGGGTCCTGCATCCCCGCTAGTGTGCCGGCCCATTCTACAGCCGTATCTGCCACCCCTGCTCATATAACGGGCGATATGGGGGTTTCACAACCTGCCCCTTCACCTAGGGATGTCTGGGTTCCTCCCACGGGCAATTTGGAGGTTGAACCTCATAGGCCCCAAAGCTTGCACTCTGAGATGTCGGCTTCTTATCTCCTGGCTCAATCACAGAATTTACCTGAGACTTCCCTTAGGGAAACCCTCACCTGTGAAATGTCCCCGTTAGGTTTCCACCTATCCGAATCGGTCAAGGAGAGGATATGGCAGGGACATTTTATTGATATGTTGTCACTGTTGCCTTCAGCTAGGGATTTTGTTGCTAAAGGGGATAGGAAGGATGATGAGGAACGAAGGCGCCCTGTTTCCAAATCTTTCAATAACTGGTTACAGGGCTTCTTTATTTTTTCGTCAGTAATGTATGAGAGATTCCCTACTAAAAGCGTGGGGCTTTTTCAACACGCGGATATCATATTAGAAGCGTACAAGAATTTTGGTGGGACTTCATGGTTCCAGTATGACGTGGCTTTTCGCCAAAAACTGGCGGTGCAGCCTGCCATGAAATGGGGGACTAAGGACGTCAGCCTTTGGCTGGACCTTTTTCTCCCCCAGAGGTCAATTTTTTCCAGGCAGCCCTTTCCGAGTCAACAGTCCCAAGCATCCTCCTCGGGTTTTCAATTTAGAAAAGGAGTGTGCTTTAATTTCAACGAATCCGTCTGTAAGTGGCCGGGTTCGTGCAAGTATCGGCACGAATGCGCCTTTTGCTCTGGGGCCCACCCCATTGCTAAATGCTTCAAGAAGCAAGGGGGTCAGGCCCCGGGTTTTTTTACACAAAGGCAGTAACCCCAGTGAACCTCACCGCCATGCTCCCGTGGCTCCAGCGCTACCCAGACAGGGTGAGAGCCACCCTACTAATTGAGGGCTTTCAGGACGGTTTCCCCCTTCCCAAATTTTATGGTCAGGGTTGTAAGTTGGTGGAGAACCTTAGATCCGTGGTGGGTTTGGAATCAGTTGTGGCCGAAAAGGTAAGTAAAGAAATCGAGCTAGGTAGATTCGCTGGCCCTTTCTCTGCCCCACCCTTTGAGGATTTTAGGATCTCCCCTTTGGGCATTGTCCAAAAGAAGGAGCCTAATTCTTACAGGCTTATTCATCATTTGTCGTTTCCTTTCGGGGATTCTTTAAATGATGAAATAAGCGAGGATTTAGCTACGGTTCAATATTCTTCGTTTGACGATGCCTTGGTTAAATTAAGGGGTCTGGGAAAAGGGGTTTTGATGGCCAAGGCGGACATCAAATCGGCTTTTCGTCTGCTGCCAGTTCACCCGGACGCTTTTAATTCCCTGGGTTTTTTCTTTTCGGGTAATTTTTATTTTGACAGATGTCTCCCCATGGGATGTTCACTGTCATGTTTTTATTTTGAGTGTTTTGCCACCTTTTTGGAATGGGCAGTTTCGCTACTTTGCGATTCGACCAACATCGTCCACTATTTGGACGATTTTTTGTTCTTGGGAAGGGCAGGGTCTACGGACTGCTCGCGCTTACTGAATGGTTTTGTTCAGTTGTGCGAACTGTTCGGGATCCCGTTGGCACATGAGAAGACGGCTTTTCCGTCTACTTGCATTCAATTTTTAGGCATCACAATCGACTCCAATGCGATGGAATTTAGGCTCCCGCCAGACAAAGTGTCTAAATTGAAGTTTTGCCTTCTGACTTTGATCCGGAGACGTAAGGTTCGTCTTAAGGAGATGCAGTCCTTGCTTGGTTTGCTGGCTTTTGCTTCCAGGGTTATTCCACTGGGTAAGCTATTTTCCAGGAAACTGTATGCAACGATTGCGGGTCTGAAGTCGCCAAATTCTCACGTGAGGTTAACTCAGGAGGTCAGGGAGGATATGCTGGTGTGGTTCCAGTTTTTAACGGATTTCAATGGCAAAAGTCTTTGGCAGGAAGAATTTATTCTTGATAAGGATTTTTGTCTCTTCACCGATTCAGCGGGTTCGGTCGGCTTCGCCGCCATTTGGCGCACGCATTGGTGCGCTGATCGCTGGTGCCAGAAATGGGTTCAATTGGGTTATACACGCAACAGTGTTCTTCTCGAGCTCTTTCCCATTGTGGTGGCCCTGGAGGTTTGGGGCCATCATTTTCGGAACAGGAGATTAATGGTTAGGACCGATAACAGGGGGGTGATGTTCGCTATCAATTGTTTGTCCTCGAAGTCCCCTCCTGTTATAGCCTTATTGCGGTATTTAGTAGCTAAATGCTTATCATTTAATATTTGGATTAAGGCAACTTTTGTCCCTGGCAAAGATAATGGTTTGGCGGATGCTTTGTCTCGCTTACAGATGGAGCGATTTTTTACGCTGTTTCCGGAAGCGGACGAGCTGAGCTGTCATTACCCGAGCCACCTATGGCACATAGTCTAGACTTGGTAGCACAGAATGTCTTGCGTTCTTTGGCTCCGGCGACCATGGCAGGATACCAATCAGCATGGTCACTATGGGTGTCACATCTTCAGTCCTTGGGTGTATCCCCTGATAGTTTTTCGGAAAATTTGGTTTTGTCATTTTTAAATTCCTTATTCCGTATGGAGTATGCATGGTCTCATGTAAACAAAATTCTGGCAGGAGTATCGTTTTTCGTTAAGTTAAAAAATTTCCCTTCATGCTCTTCCTTTTTTACAGTGCGTCAGGCCCTGAAGGGTTACCGTAAAGCGAATTTTTTGCCTGATTCTAGGAAGCCCGTTACTGTCCCACTTTTGGAGAGTTTATGTGCGATTACGTCGGTCGTTTGTTTTTCTTATTACGAGTCGGTCCTTTTTCAGGCGGCTTTTTCGTTAATGTTCTTTGCGGCACTGAGAATATCGGAGCTGGTGCCGACAAATAGGACGCTTAGCTCTGGTCTTTTTCTCTCGGATGCGGTTTTATCTGACGTGTCGTGTTGCATTTTGATACGCTTCTCTAAGACGGATCAATTAGGTGTTGGGAAGCGCGTTAATTTACACAGGTTTCGCAACTCTTCCATATGTCTGGTGCGTTTATTAAAAAATTTTTTGGCAATTAGATCAGCCGGTTCCAAATTCTTGTTCAATCACCAGGATGGTAGGCCATTGACTGGCTATCAATTCAATGCAGTTTTTAAAAAATGTCTCGTTCAATTGGGTTTGGAAGAGGAAAGGTTGACTTCACATTCCTTTCGTATTGGTGCTGCTACTGAAGCGGCAAGATTGGGTCTCGATGATCAATTTGTTAAAAAGTTGGGTAGGTGGAAGTCGGATGTTTTTCAAACTTATATCCGCCCTGACACTGTTTGTTAAAAAAATTTTCAGGACGATGTCTGGACGTGTGGATCATCGGACATTCGTTCGTGCACTGGGCTCGTGCACGAGCCAGAAGACGTCCTTATGGCGAAAACATCGGTTTAGATCCCAATTATTTTAGGGTTCAGTGGTTTAGCAAGAGAGGAATGCTGTGGTCGGAATTTCGTCCGGAAATTTTTAGACTACTGCAGTTTCTTCCCCCCCCGGATATACTGGTTGTACACCTTGGGGGGAATGATGTAGGCAGAGCGAGAACTTTAGACCTGATTTTTGCGATCCGGGACGACTTGCAATTATTAAGGTCGACATTCCCTTTTATGACCGTTGTTTTTTCGGAGGTTATACCTAGACTCGCTTGGTTCAAGCACTGTTACTTAAAACCGCTTGAGAAAATTCGTAAGCGCGTAAACAGGGCTTTGGAAAAGCTGCTGCGCGTCGTTGGTATTTTATCTTTTCGGCATATAGAGTTGGAGGGAGGTACTAGTGGACTATACAGGTTTGATGACACCCATTTATCAGACATTGGCCTAGATACTTTTAATGCCAATCTGGGTATTTGCGTGGAAGAGGCCGCGTGGTGGGGGTGTGCCAGGCGGGTGTGAGCCGCCTGCCTTTTGGATGTGTCAATGTATTTAGTTGATTAATGACAACCTAGGTCGTTGGGACCGGGTTTGTTCTATACTGCTGTTATTAAAGTTTAAAAGATTTATCGATCTTTAATGTGTAAAATAATAAACGGCCGCGGCCTCTTTCATTCCAAGTTAAGTCTAAAGGTGTCTCATTTAATAGTTATAAGTAAGTTTAAGGAAATCCTGCCTACTACCCCATGAAGAGAAAAGGGGACGAATGGCCTCTTTTATTCATGGGGTAGTGGCAGGTGAGGATAGCTTAGGAGAAGAAATAGGCAGAACTTAGTTGTCAGGCAGTTTAGAGCCTGTCAGACTTTGCTGTAAGATGATTGGCTATAGGGTTTAGTTAGTGTATGTGAGTATCTAGGTAGAATAAGCCCCTAACCTGTTTGAGCCGGCTTCTCCCGCCTGTGAAGTTCAAGTTGATTGGCTGAAGGGGTTCAAGAGGACCCATTTAAGGGTCCCCCCACAGATGAGTCGTCACTCCGTCGGTCAAGCAGAGAAGAAGGAAGACAGCCCAGCGGTTCCCCTCCCACCCCCCCCTTTTTTGTTTGTCGCGGTCAGTTTGTTATTTTAGGGTCACCTTCGGTCACGTTGAAGGGGGACGTTTTGTTGTATTCTAAGTTGGATGTGTCAATGTATTTAGTTGATTAATGACAACCTGGGTCGTTGGGACCGGGTTTGTTCTATACTGCTGTTATTAAAGTTTAAAAGATTTATCGATCTTTAATGTGTAAAATAATAAACGGCCGCGGCCTCTTTCATTCCAAGTTAAGTCTGAAGGTGTCTCATTTAATAGTTATAAGTAAGTTTAAGGAAATCCTGCCTACTACCCCATCTATATTCTTTTTCCGAAGGGTGTTGTAAACGCCATACATCAATCAGTTGGGCTTTATATAAGGCCCTTAGTATGCGTTTGCTCATTCCAGATGTAAGAGCAGAAGTTCCAGATGATGTATCTATTGCTGGTATTAATGGTGTATTAAAATCCCCTCCCAAAATTAATTGACCCTCTGTAAAGCTCACAAGCTCGGTCAGAGTCCTAGAAATAAATGTATCCTGCCGGTTATTAGGTGCATATACTGTTGCTAACGTTACCTGTATTTCACCTATCAATCCCTTGACAAATAAAAATCTGCCATCTGGATCTTGTCTACTGTCTTGAAAGGTCCATGGTATACAATTTGCTATGAGTATAGAGACTCCGCGTGATTTTGCTTGCGTGTATGCAGAATGATATGTATGTGGGAAGAATCTATTTTTAAGAAAAGGCATTTTATCTGTCCTAAAATGTGTCTCTTGTATTAATGCGATACTAGTTTTTAGTCGTCTCAATTCTGTCAGTAGCATGTGTCTCTTCTCTGGCATATTTAATCCTTTAACATTATAGGAAATAATTTTTAAGTCCTCCATCACTGGTCAGAGAAGAGGGAAAAAAAAAAAACGACACAACCCCCCCGAACCCACTGACCAGTGAGTGAAACCAGTTCCTATAAGAAACCGAATCTCTCTCCCGTCACTTCGGATAGCGTTTCTATCCTTATTTCACACAGCACTTTTCGGTGCCACCTGTGTGTTCTCCTAAATAGGGCGATGCCCAAGAATGGCTCTCTGCGTACTCTCCAACACCTCATCCCTTTATCTTATTTTAGTATATTCTCATAATACACCGACCTATGACACCATCATATGTACTCTAACCTTCTAAATGTATCAACTTCCCCCATCCCTCATAATAGGGGGGTATGCCTAACACATTACCACAAATTCAGAAACAAGTCCACGAGGGCTATGGGAAATGGAAAGTTTTTCTACAATTTCTTCCCTATTTAACCAACTAGAGAAGGTGAGAGAGAGAGAAGAAGAAAAAAAAAAAGGGGGGGGGGCCAAAAATGAGTGACCCCCTAACATTTCTCTCCTCCGTGAAATTATTTAAAAGGAGAGAATAATATCCTTCCTTTAGTGCTAAGTGTAAATGATAAATTTTAAAGGGGAAGCGCAATATCCTCCCTTTAGTGATAACTGTATAAAAAAAAAAATTTCTTTTTTCTTTTTTTTTTTTATAAACAGTTTTAGTGCCAAACAGAGGGAGACAAACCAAAAAAAAAAAATTTTAAAACCTCCCCCCCCGACCCACCTCCACTCTACCCTTATCTTTCCATTCTTCCCCTTTCCCCCTCCAAAAAGTCATCCCCCAGCCTCCATAGGATCAACGTAATAAGAAGTAAACATATGTTTCTTCAACTCAGGTATCATCTTATGTACATACATAATTTCCCCTAATTACATACCTCCCAGTTCCCCTCCCCCCCCCCCCCCCACCACCAAAAGAAAAAAAAAAATTATAAAAGGGAAAATCTTTTCCCCCTTACGTGTGTAATATCAACCTTGATAAGAAGGGTAGGAAATATAAAAAAATATTATTTCCTCCCTAATGTGTTAAAAAAACAAACAAAAAAAAAACCCTTCTCCCTTACGTGTTTAATTTAAATATTAATAAGAAGGGTAGGAAATATGAAAAATTATTTTTTCCTTCCCTAATGTGTAAAAAAAAAAAAAGAAAGGCCCCTCCCCCTTACGTGTTTTAATTTAGAGATTAATAATAAGGGTAGGAGATATTAAAAAAAAATTATCTCCTCCCTAATGTGTTAACAAAGAAAAAAAAAAAACGTCCGTGAACTATTCCTCTTTATTTTATCTCTTCCTCCGTCACAGTATCTGATCTTCTCTCTTGCTGTTGAAGATGCACAGTAAACTTTTCCTTAGGTATTCGGTCCAACCAGTTTACCACATGTATGGGGTCAGTCCCTATAAACTGAAAAAAAGCCCTTCTGTCCTGATATGTCCTGAGATTAAAATATCGGCCATCCCTCCGGAATGTAATGGAGAAGGGGAATCCCCATCTATATGTGCACCCTGCTTTCCTAGCCAAGTCCAGTAATGGTCTTAAGAGAGCTCTTCTCCGCAATGTTCCTCTGGCAATATCTGAGTATATTTTAACCAGTGTTCCTTCAACATTTATATCTTGCATTTCCCATGCCATCCTTAGAATAGACTCTTTATGTGTATAGTGGTGTATTCTACAGATCACATCCCTTGGTCTCCTCTCATCCTTGCTTCTGGGGCCTAAGGTTCTATGTATCCTTTCTATTTCTAGATGATCTGGATATTTATCCTTCAGAACCTGTTTGAAGATCTTTTCCGTTACCTCGGTCAATTTTTTATTATTTATGTATTCAGGTACCCCCCGTATTCTCAGGTTGTTACGTCGACTTCTATTTTCTATTTCTTCTAGCTGGAGTTGTATTGTATCTTCCGTCTCTCTCTGTGTGTCTCTTGTTAACTCTAAAGATGTCACTTTCTCTTCTATAGCTTTTCTAGCAGCTGTCTCCTCTGCCAGGCATGTTATGATATTTTGTATGTCTTTTTTTACTTCTTGTATTTCTTTTTGGTGTGCTTCCTCTATTTTACTAATCATTTGTGCTATATCATTTTTTGTTGGCAGGGCCTGGAGCATGGCTTTAAGCTCAGAGTTCTGAGTGAGGGCTTGTGCATATATACAGTGTACAGGATTCTCTCTTTGTCCATTCCCTGGGCTATCAGAGCAGTTTTCTGATACAGGGGAGGTAGCTGGTGAGTTAGGCATATCACCTGACTCCGGGTTTGTCAAAGCACTGCTCCCGCAAGTTTCCATTTTTGCCCCTCTAGGTGTTTTCTGACTGTTAGTAAGGAAACGCACTATTTCTCCTTCTGGTCTATTTGTCTGCATCTTTACTGTGCTCTTCCTTCCTTTTCCTTTTTTGGAAAGCGTCATCCTCCCCTTTCTTCCACCTGTTTTATATTATGGTCTCTACTTGTTAAACTTCAATTGAAAGCCCTTTAAGGCCTCTGCTTTCCTTCACTCAGACACTACAGCAGTAATCTTTCTCCAGACTTTTACTTAGCCCTTCAAAAGCCCTCTTCAAGAAGTCTGTATTACAATCTTCTCTCTTGGATTTATTACGTCAAACAATAAATTCCACTGCCCGTCTCCTCATTATTCAATATAGCGATAAGGAAAAGAAATAAAGATTGTGTCTTCTCACCCACGTCTCCTCCTTCCTGCCTTCTGAAATGCTCATATATTTTATTGCACACTGGTCACAGAAAAGAAAGAAAAAAAAACTTTACCGGCTGTGAAGAGAGTCACTTTGGGCACGGGGGTTGTGGACCCCAAATTCCTATAGAGAGGTTGGGGGGCACCGTGCCCAGCCTTATGGGGCTCTCTTATGTTTAAATCACCCTGCATTTGTTATGGATGCAGGGTGACCAGGAGGGTGGTGAACACTGAAAAATGGTTTGGATGTTGAGAGCTCAGATCCAGGCTATCTGGGGATGGGTTGAATGTGGGGGTTCTGTTCAGTAGACAGGGAGTTATGCATTTTTGTGTCTTTTTGTGTTTCTTTAACCATGTGGCTAATGGAGTCTTGCCTCTATCCTGGAAGCTAAACCTTATTCCTGTAAACTGTAAGGCACAGGAAGTGCATTCCTAATATGGTCATTCCAGGAAGTTCTGAGGAGACGGACTGTCTCAGGTGGCTCTCCATTCACCTATTGTCAGGTGTGCTAATGACCTCACCTGTTGTCTGCTAAGAGATGTATTGACACTCAGAGTAATGTGTATTGAGGGCTAGTTAGGGAACCATTGTTCTGTGTCTGACTATTGTGTACATTGATTGCCCCCTGGGGCTTCTGTCTCCTTGCACATGGCAGACCTTCTGGTCAAGCTATCTGACCAATCACTGTTGACTAATTTTCAAGTCCTCATTTGCATGGCAGTCCTTCTGGTCAAGCTATCTGACCAATCACTGCTGACTCATTTTCAATTCCTCATTTGCATGATTGAAGAGGACCTGAATGGGAACTGCAGGTACTTTGCAATTGACCAATAGGAAAGCGGTTGTTGGGGGCAGGATGTTCCAAATTCTGTATAAAAGTGTGCTGTGTCCTTCCAATAAAGTGTAACGCTCCTGCGTTTTACGTATGATGTGGATTTTCAGCTGCAGAAATATTCCACTTCAGTAGTCATGTAGAGAAACGCTGAGACACCAATCCCAACTCTCAATGACTCATCATGTGTGGATGATCTCAATTCAGCAAGTAAATACACACACTCAATAAGATGTTTCCTAGAGTGACTTATGTATATAGTAACACAGTGATGATAGGCTGAAGAGACAGGTTGGGTAGAGATGGTAGATGACAGACACTTGAAAGGAAATGTTCTTGAAAGTAAGATAGTAGCAGATGGGATGCAGATAGGTTTAGCAATCATGTATGGTAGTAGATGACAGAGTAGCAGGTGGACATACAAGAGAGATCAACCCAGTGCAAGAACAGGTGGTAGTAGGCTCAAGAGCTAGCAATCTTAGATAATGCAGATGTAGTAATAGTCCTTAGTATGCAGAGCTAGATAGTGTAAGCTTTAGTATAAAGGTTATAGAGGTTTCCCCTGTGGGGTACTTATCACTAATAGCAATGTAGCAGAGGAGAGGTTCGGCAAGAGCGGATGATCCGGTAGCAGGATACAGGGATCAGCGCAGCGTGGTTCCGACAGCGAGGTATGCTTGCAAGCATGAGAGCTTCAAGACAGGTTAGCATCAAGGCACAAAGCAGTTTGAACGAACACATGTGAGTGAGAGCCGGCGATCTAAATAGCCATCCAGTCCGGTACTCAGTGATGACAGCATCAGTCTTAAAGGTGTATGCGCACCTTACCAAAAGAGAATGGTGGGGCGCATACACTTATGAAAGAGTAATTAGGGTACCCAAAGGTACCAGAACATTACATAAAGGTTCTTCCTGTTTGAATTTACATACAGCCTTGCCTGGTGTTTGTTCTAATGGATTTCCGAAAGGCACATAGCTGTAGTTCGGATCCCGGATCCTTGGTTGACCGAACCATCAGACGTTGCGATCTGCAAGCTCTCTCACTAGAAACAGAGGAGTGTCGGGAGAGCGGAAGCGAGGGAGCAAGGGTCTCGTCACACCGGCATCTAGGGATGGTGAAGTAGGATGAGCTATTCCAACTCCTGTGCAGGTTGCTCCAGTGGCCCTTTAAGCCTGAGCAGAAGATCCCTCTCCAGAGTCCTATTATCCAGGTGTCTTTTTCCTTTTCTCAGAGACGAGACCTGGTAAAATGATGGTTTTCTCTCTGATCCGGAGGGTCACTGTCCTGTACCTCCGTCCCCAGCGTCTGATAGTCCGTACTGGAGGCTCACAGGGAGCATGGGGTCTCCCTCGCCGTGTCCCGATAAGAGCCTTCGGTACAGCGGTGTAGGCTAAGTTGGCTAGCCCGCTCAATCTCCTCTGTGAGCCACCCCCCTTGGCCGCCTAGGCTCGTCTCCTCATCCTCCGCTGGACTGCTGGCAAAGTGTCCCTTTCCTCTCTCACGGTATGGGTTCGCAGCGGGGCATAAACTTACTCCTTAGTCCGGCGGTTTCCTATCTCTCCGTTCGGGTCTCGGCGTCTTTAGTAGCTCTAGCGGGAGAGGTGTTTAGCCGCCATGGAGATTCTCGCAGCGCGCGGTCACATGGCCACTTCCAAAATTGTATTATATATACACTGACCCCCATGTATTATATATACACTGGCGCCATATATTATATATACACTGACCCCCATTAAATATACACTGTATTTTATATATATATATATATATATATATATATATATATATATATATATATATATTCAATCACACCCCCCCCCAATGTATTATATATACAGTGACTCTTCATGTATTATATATACACTGAACCCCCCCCCCCAATCACCCAATGTATTACACTGGCCTCCCTCATCAGCCCATGTAGATTTTATATATAAAGTATCTCACAAAAGTGAGTACACCCCTCACATTTTTGTAAATATTTTATTAGATCTTTTCATATGACAACACTGACGAAATTACACTTTGCTACAATGTAAAATAGTGAGTGTACAGCTTGTATAACAGTGTAAATTTGCTGTCCCCTCAAAATAACTCAACACACAGCCATTAATGTCTAAACCGCTGGCAACAAAAGTGAGTACACCCCTAAGTGAAAATGTACAAGACCCTCCTCCACCGCCACCCCCCCCATCGCCCTATGTAATATACACTGGCCCCCCTCATTAGCCCATGTATTATATATATACTGATTACTCCTTGGATTATATATACACTGCCCCCCCATGTATTATACACTGCCCCCTCCTCATTAGCCCATGTTATATATATATAATATGTGTGTGTATATATATATATATATATATATATATATATATATATATATATATATATACACACTGACCCCCTCATCACCCCATATATTATATATACACTGACCCCTATCACCCCATCTATTATATATACACTAACACCCCCCACATCACTCCATGTACTATATATACACTAACCCCCCATATACTATATACGCTGACCCCCCATTACCCCCTGTATTATATATACACTGACCTCCCATATATTATATATACACTAACCCCCCTATTATACTATATATATACTGACCCCCATCATCCCCTTTTTTATATATACACTGACCTCCCCATATATTATATATACACTAACCCCCCCCCATATACTATATATATACACTGACCCCCATCACCCTATGTATTATATATACACTGATCTCCCCATATGGGATGGGGAGGGGGGGGGGGGTATTAATGTATATACAATACATGGCATGGGGTGATGGCAGTCAGTGTATACATAGTATATGGAGGGTCAGTGTATATATAATTCATGGGGTGATGGGGGTCAGTGTATATATTATATATATATATATATATATATATATATATATATATATATATAAACTGATCACCCATATATTATATATACACTGACCTCCATTACCCCATGTATTATATATATACTGTGCCCCCCCATATACTATATATACACTGACTCCCCTATTTACTATATATACACTGACCCCCCATGTATGACACACAGAGCAGACAGAAAGCTCTGGGTGCATGTTGATAGTTATGATTTCCCGGTCTGTGGGAATGTGTTCCCCTCCCCGGATGTGAGGTGTCCCAGATGTAGTAGGTAGAAGGGCTGCACTTTAGATAAACTTCCTCTCTCATCTTATTCCAGCCTGGCAGAAAACGTGTCACCGTAGATGAAAAACACGCTGTAAGTCCCCGCCATCCCCATCCTACCTGACCTGATCATCTCACACAAGGGAGCTGTCCGGTCAGCATGCACACATACAAAACGTCCACAGCTCAGAGAGAAGGAGGGCAGGGAGACTCTACACTGCATGCCTATGTTTGCCTGCTGCCCTCCGATGATTTTTAGGTGGTGTAGGAAATGCTGCACTGCCACATACTTTGTCCACATATTTTGATCCCTCTGGTGAGCCATACCTGAGAAGTACCCTCAAGATGATGACAGCGGCGCTCCCACATTAGACCATGGGCTCTGGTGCAGTGAGGCAGGAGGATGCAGTCAGGCTCAGAGTGAGCGCACAGCACACTCGGTAGTAGGAATGGTGGGCCGCCGGCGCAGGACTTTTTTGCGCCCCTGTAGACATTGTGCCCAGGCAGCCACCCCCCCCCCCCCCCCCACGCCACTGCCCTATGCCATATCACCCATTCCCTGGCTGGTTGTTTGCATTAAGCTAATTACATATATACAGTTGTCCCTCACAAAGGCAATATAGCCTACACTAGACATCAAACAATGTGCTGGACTAACGTGTACTGTATCTACTCTAACCTAAAGTCCCCATGTTATAAGCCCTGCTCTTTGGATACGCCATGCAATACGCCACTTTAGAGAGAAACTTCAGACCAGGCATTACACAGTAATATATATGTATATATGATAATTTAACTGAAAAAAAGTGACACACAGGAAAAGTTCTTATCAAGCACCTTCTCACATGAATTCCTGTACAAGCTGCTTTAGTGCCGAAAGGGTAATAAATAACAGCAGAAAGTCCTTAGTGTTCATTAGAGGCAGAGTCCATGACTGGTAGGTAAACAATCCGCAAAAGGTAGAACAGAGTCCACATTGGTTGGCAAAGATCATTAGAGAAAATAAGTTCAAAAATGGTAGTTAAGAGTCCTCAGACTCCCAGTTTCTCAAGGAACCCCGAATAACCCCCCCAGCTGGGGCCACCCTCCAGTAGCTCTCTCTTGAGACACTGAAGAACCCCTTTATATATGGATCTCTAGAGAATTGTAGCCAAAGAATAGCCAATCGATTCTTCAGATCCACCACACATCAACATTGTAACAGTTTAACAGGAAAGACAGCAGACTTGACCCAGATGACTGCAGAACATAAGTCAGCACAGAAAAAACATTAACCCTTCTGTAGGCACCTGTCTACACACCTAGACAAATACATTCCTCTTAGATTTAACGATCTTGCAGCCTGTCACTGCACAGCCGATAGGAATGAACAGGACTATGACACATACACACTGAGAGATGGACCCAGTGGGAAAGCTTCCGCAAGAAAGGCTGCATGATGTGAGCAGGGCCGCACAGTGAATATCAATTACATAGTCAGTAAGGTTGAACAAAAACACAGGTCAATAGGTCAATCTAGTTCAACCTTTGTGTGTGTGTTTATATTCTGCTTCCTGAGGAAAAAATCTAAGGCTCGGTTCACATATATGCGATGCGGGAAGGCTGCGAATTCGCAGCCTTTTCCCGCATCGCACACGCACCCCCGGCAGTTCACACTGCCATATGCGATACGCTGGGGGTGTCAATGTAATCTTAACGACACCCCCAGTTTGATCGCATATCGCAGTGCGATCGTGCAGTTCGCACAGGATCGGATCGCACAAGTGTGAACCGCTGTGCGATCCAATCCTGATGCGGCAGCAAAAATGCCTCCTGTGCGTGTTTGCTTTGGGTGCGATGCGAGTTTAGCCATACAAACTGTATGGCTAAACTCGCACCGCACAGCTGATCGCATGTAATGTCGGAGCAGTGCGCTCCGACATTACATGCGAACCCCGCACACGCAGAAGTGTGAACCGGGGCTAAAAGTTATTTTTTGAAGTTTTTGACACTCTCAGCAAGTACCACTTCCTAGGGGAGGGAGTTCTATATTTTACCGCTCTCACGGTAAACCCATTCCTCAATCTAAGGTGAAACCTTCTTTCTTCAAACTGGCTGCGTGTTCTCTTCAGGGACCTTAGAGTAAACAGTTTATCACAGTTACTGGAGTCACCTTTGATATGTTTGTACATTGTAATCATAGTTTCACAGTTGGTAAGGTTGAATAAAGACTATAGTCCATCCAGTTCACCCTGTGTAGGTTTATGTGTGTCAGTGTCGATAATCATTTCCCATATCCTTGTATAATGTGTTCACTAAGATGTAAGTCCAAGAGTCTTTCAAAACTATCAATAGTCCCTGCTGACACCACCAATTGTGGAAGAGAGTTCCCCATCCTTATCGCCCTGACAGTGAAAAAACCCCTATGCATCTTAAGGTTAAACCGCTTCTCTTCCAGTCTCATTGTGTGGCCCCGTGTTTTTTTACACTCCCTGAGACTGAAAAGTTTTCTTCTTACGCTGGGATCATCATTGAGATATTTATATATTGCTATCATATGTCCTTTCAAGCGTCTCTTCTCCAGGGAGAATACATTTAGTGCTTGAGGCCGTTTCTCGTATTTGAGGTCCACCAGTCCCCTTATTAATTTTGTTGAATGGTTAGTTGGGGATTCCAGGCTATGGTAATTGGGAAGGGCTGTTGCCTACCTCAGAAATCCCACACAAGTGGGGAATCACGAATAAAAGTAAAAAAGGGGAGGTTAAAAAGTGGCACTGCCAAATTTTATAATAATCCTAATAATGTAGGAGTACAGTCCTTTTTAAAACCATCTATTAAAGTGATTACACATGTATAGATCGTGCAAACCCTGCAAATAAACCAATAAGTGATATCATTGAAAAGACACTTCTGTGATCCAAAGAAATATAACCAAACCAAAAAAAAATAATAATAACAATCCAAGGTATGTGAACCAAAGTCCTTGAAACGTGGACCAGAAAAGATTCAGTTGAGATGTCCTGGATTATAATAACTAAAAAGTGTATAAATGGCAAGTGGAGATGGAAGACATGGAGACATGGATTGAAGACTCCTCTATAATAGAGGAATCCAGGGAAACATCGGAGGAGAGAGAGATGCCGGCGGAAACATATGAGATGCCCCAACAAAGACCACCACATACCCCAATCTCCAGACAAGGGGGAACATTAAGAGCATTGCCCTCATATCACAATAGAAGATATGAACTGGATAATGGGAACCATCAGAGAACCCTCGGATGGAGATCTCCAATGACCCCAAGATTCACAGTCCCCACTCATAATAGAAACTCCCCTTTGAGAAGGGTGGAATAACAAACCCCAAGGGGAGATTCTGAAAATAGAGAGAGAAATTTTGATGATAGGAGGAATTATTTTCAAGGAGGCCACTGGGGAAGACCACCGAGGAATCGAGGAGATTACGCCCCTCACAGGGCACAGGGAGCTTGGGGACCATCCTGGGATATAGGAAGGAGAGAACAGGGGTACATAGGCAATCAGAGACGCCCCTACTTCCAACCACCAGGGGATCACACGTGGAATGCATGGGTGGACAATCAGGGATAGAGATCACTACAGACTTCCAGGAACATAGGAAGAGAACAAGAGGTAAGCGAGGAGGGAAGAAGAAAAAGAAGGGAAATCTTTTGCATATAAGGGAGAAAACAAGCAACAAATACCTACAGAGTTCAAACACACCACATTGAGAAACAAGTCTTTCTCTTACGTCCTCCGACAGTCGCCGCCTCTTCATATTCGTCACAATGGGGGTATTAGACTTTGCTCCGTAGGAGTAGCTAGGCAACAGAATATGTCAATATTAAAGCTTTTAACATATCCCACCCCCAGGGGGTGGTCCCCTCAGTCAATACCCTCCTGCTTCCTGTTCCATACCTCAGTTTCAATGTCTAGCTTTCAGGAGTTAGCTGGCTGTTTCTGTGCTGGGGCATTTTGTCTCAGCCTTTATCTTCTTTTTGATTTTATTTGAGTTTTTTTCTCTTTCTTTACTTAGCTGTTACTTTTGTCAGCATTAGTTAGTTCTTCTGATGAAGAGGATCATGCGGGCTGGGTCTCGGGCTGGCCCCCCTGGTCGCAGGTTGTGGGCCAGTGGCTTCCCAGCCTGCCATTGAGCGTTCAGTCAGGTATTTTTCCTGGCACATGTGAACGACCCATCCCTGTTCGCTGCAGGGATGCTATGGTGAGGTGGCTACCTCACTGGACGCCATGCGGTTTCGCACCGCAGTCCTCCTGCGTCCTGACTGCGACTCTCCCTGTCACATGTGCAGTGGCTTGATCGCTTGTGCGGGTTCCCCACGCCACTCAGAAGGTAAGTGTACTCTGTGTGGGGACCTGTCTGTTTAGTGGGTGTCAGTCTGGGACTGTGTAACCCTGCATGTCTGTGCACACTATGGGACTCCCTGTCTGGATGCTGCTGTGGGCTGCAAGGAGGGGGGCTGTGATACACTGTTCTGTGTGCATAACTGTGTGATCTCTCGGTGTGACATGCTATATGTTGTAGGACATGCTGTGGATCGTGTTTAGTGCTAAATGCAGCGGCCGATACTGTGGTCTGCCATTTTAATGTTTTTGTACAGGCATATGAGGGCTTCTTCTGTAGCTGGGAGCGGCGTTTTTGGCGCCAAGCGCCGCCATTTTGGCGGCGATCGCTCCGGCCTCATGTAGCACTGCATGTACCTCCTCCCCCGGCGGCCATTTTTTTGTAGCCTCCCATAGGCTTTATAGGAGCAGCTTCTATTGCATCACTTCCTTTTCCCTGGGCACACCGATCGATACAGCAGCAGCAGTGTTCTCTCCAGGTTTTTATCCTCCTTAGTCCTGTGTTCCTTGCCTGAGTTTGTAGTTTTCCCTGTGGGGGTCGCATTGTGCTGGTGTGTGTGTGCGGTGGGCTGCCTTAGCCGCGTTTTTAAAAGGGCAGTTACCCTTTTTTTCTCCTGCACACTTCTGGGGGCATGGATTCTCAGGAAAGCAAATTTCCTCCCACCTTACTGGGTGGACAAGGGGCTGCTGCTGTTTCCCCTGAGGGGGGCGATTTGGCCACAGTTGTGGCTAACCTGGCTGCTCAGGTGCAGATGCTTGTGGCTGCTCAATCCACTAAAAGGCCCAGAGTTTCAATCTCCTCTGATTCAGAGGGCGAAGGTGATCGGGCTGCTATGGCCGGGGTCCCCTTATCGGGGTCCCGTTCGTCCCTGGACTTTGCAGGGTCGGAGGGGGATGCAGAGGTTGAGGGGGTTGATGATTCTCCCCCTGGCTCGTCTGAAGAGCTTGCAATCATGGATGACTTGGTTGCTTCTATCAAACAAACGCTGCATTTACAGGATGAACCATGTCCACCTGCCGTTCTGGCTTCTTATGGGACACAGCGGAGGCGCAAAACATCGCAGGTTTTTCCTTGCACTGAGGATTTTCAGCGCTCTGTTAGTGAACAATGGCGCAACCTTAAAAAGCCTTTTGCTGTGCCAAGTAGGTTCAAGCTGCGTTATCCCTTCACGCCCGCCACTGATGAACGCTGGTGTGTGCCACCTCCGGTGGATCACGCGGTGGCGGTTTTGAATAAATCCACTGCGATTCCGGCAGAGGATACCCCGGTGTTCCGGGACGCTACGGACAGGAGGCTGGAGTCTCTCGCCCGTCATACTTACTCGGTTACCGGTTCCATGCTATTTTTGCCTCCCTTATGGCGGCTCAGGCTGTTGCGGATTGGACGCAAGTACTCAGGCGCGTCCTGGTGGACATCCATCAGGGTGTCATGTATTTGTGTGATGCGGAATTGGATGTTATTCCTTTGGCTGCACGTGTGCACAGCGTGGCGGTGTTGACCCGCCGTTTGATTTGGCTAAAATGTTGGTCTGTGGACCAATCGTCTCGCAAGACCTTTCGGGATCTCGCCTTTTTGGCGACTCACTGGATACGCTGATTAAGGGGATTTCTGGGGGTAAGAGCACGCTCTTGCCCCAATATCACAAGGCTAAGGGCGCTCAAGGTAAGAAGCATGCTTCATTTAGGCCCCCTCAGGGGTCCTTTCATGCCTTTCGTTAGCACTATAAGGGCAAACCCTTCAAGGGTCAAGGCTCCCAAAAGAAACCGTGGGCAGGTAAGCAGAAGTCCGGCCAGTCCGGATCCGCTGCCCACAACAATGCGGCCTGAAGGGACGCCCTCACCCAGTTCTGGGGTGGGGGGACGTTTGCTCGGTTTTCTTCAACCCTGGCTGGCCCGCGTTCGGGACAGGTGGGTTCAGGAGATCGTTCGGTCTGGGTACAAGATCGAGTTCCTCTCTCGGCCGGCGAACAGGTTTTTTCCCTCAAACCTTCAACTGTCTCCGGAGCGTTTGCGGGATCTGCATTTGGCGGTGCAGGACCTGCGGGCTCAGGGAGTGGTGGTTCCGGTGCCTCATCGGGACAGATTTTGGGGGATTTATTCAAATCTGTTCACTGTGCCCAGAAAGGAGGGCAAGGTACGTCCAATTCTGGACTTGAAAGCTCTGAACCAATTTGTGCGGGTTCGCAAGTTCCGCATGGAATCCCTGCGCTCGGTGGTGGCTGCTCTAGTTCCGGGAGAATTCATGGCCTCCATCGACTTGAAGGATGCGTACCTACACATCCCCATTTTCGTGGGTCACCAAAGGTATCTTCGATTCGCCATTGCGGAGGATCACTATCAATTCGTGGCGTTGCCCTTCGGTCTCGCTTCGGCTCCGCGGGTTTTCACCAAGGTGCTTGCACCGGTTCTGGCTTTATTGAGAGCCCAGGGTATCTCGATCCTGGGGTATCTGGACGACATTCTGGTTCGGTCTGCGACCAGTCAGGGTCTGGTGAAGGACCTGTCTGTCACGGTGCAAACTCTGCAGGAGTTTGGTTGGACGATAAACTTCCCAAAATCGACGCTGTGCCCGTCGGTTCGTCTTCCCTACCTGGGTATGATTCTGGATTCGGTTCAGGCAAAAGTCTTCCTGCCGGAAGACAAGCTCAAAACGCTTCAGGACGAAGTCAGGTCCCTTCGGGACGTTCCGTGCTCATCCCTCCGGACTGGCATGAGGTGTTTGGGTTTGATGGTCTCGGCTTTCGAGGCGATTCCCTTCGCCCAGGTTCACACGAGGGATCTCCAGGCGGAGATCCTGTCCAGGTGGGATGGGCGACCACAATCTCTGGATCTTCAGATCTCGTTGAGTCTTCGCACGAGAAGGAATCTTCTATGGTGGCTGCAGTCCCCGGCGGTGTCGGGGGGCAAGTCTTTTCGTCCGTTTTCGTGGACGGTGATCACCACGGATGCCAGCCTGTCCGGCTGGGGTGGTGTTCTGGGCGTTCTGTCCGCCCAGGGTACTTGGTCGGAGGAGGAATCCTCCCTTCCGATCAACGTTCTGGAATTGCGGGCGATAAATCTTTGCCTTCAATGTTGGACGGACAAGCTGCAGGGCTGTCCGGTTCGGGTTCAGACGGACAATGCCACAACGGTGGCCTACATCAACCACCAGGGGGGCACCAGGAGTGCCCGAGCGGCTCGGGAAGTAGCCGACATTCTGTCTTGGGCCGAGACACACGTCCCGGCGATAACGGCAGTTCACATTCCGGGGGTGGAGAACTGGCAGGCGGATTATCTGAGCCGCCAGACTCTGGACCAGGGGGAATGGTCGCTCCACCCGGAGGTCTTCCAGATGTTGTGCGCGAAGTGGGGTCTTCCGGATGTGGACCTGTTCGCGTCTCGTCTGAACAACAAGGTGGGAAGGTTCGTGGCGAGGACGCGCGATCCTCGGGCAGACGCGTCAGAAGCGTTAGTGGCTCAGTGGCATCAGTATCGGCTGATGTATGCATTCCCACCAATTCAGTTGCTGTACGGGTTCCTTCGCAGGTTGTCCTCGGAACCGAAAACGGTGATTCTGGTGGCGCCAGACTGGCCTCGCCGGTCTTGGTACGCAGACCTCGTGAATCTGGCGGGCAACGCTCCATGGCGTCTGCCTCTTCGGGAAGATCTTCTGTCTCAAGGGCCGATATTCCATCCTGCTTTACAGTCGCTGGCTTTGACGGCCTGGCTGTTGAGACCGAGGTCCTGAAGGATAGGGGTCTCTCTCCGGAGGTCATTCATACTTTGATCAATGCTAGAAAGGCCTCTTCGGGGAAAATATACTACCGTACTTGGAAGGCCTATTTTGCCTGGTGTGAGTCCAGGGGGTATTCCCCTCGCTCATATTCGGTTTCGAGAGTGTTGGCTTTCCTTCAAACGGGCGTGGACCAGCGTTTGGCGTTGGCCACGATTAAGGGTCAGATTTCTGCTTTGGCCGTTCTTTTTCAGCGCCCTGTGGCGTCTAATTCTCTGGTTAGCACCTTTGTTCAAGGGGTGCGACACCTGGTCCCTCCTCGGAGGGAGCCTTTGCCTCCATGGGACTTGAACCTTGTTCTGTCCGTGTTGCAACATGCTCCCTTTGAAAAGATCAGGGAGATCTCGTTACCTCTGTTGTCCAAAAAGGTCGCCTTTTTGGTGGCGATCACTTCGGCTCGCAGAGTTTCGGAGCTGGCAGCTTTGTCGTGCCGGTCTCCGTATCTGGTACTTCACTTGGATAAAGTGGTCTTGCGACCTAATCCTTCTTTTCTTCCGAAAAGGATTTCGGATTTTCATCTCAATGAGGACATTGTCTTGCCTTCGCTTTGCGTGGAGCCTAAGCATCCGAAGGTGGTGGCCTTACATTCCTTGGATGTTGTTAGGGCGATCAGGGTTTTCCTGAATTCCACTAAATCCTTCCGCAAGACGGATTCTCTCTTTGTCCTTCCTGAGGGACCTCGGAAGGGCATGGCGGCGTCGGCTTCTACCATCGCCAAATGGATCAGACAGACCATTGAGCAGGCATATGCTTTGAAGGGGAAGGTTCCTCCTATGCCTGTGAAGGCGCACTCTACTAGATCTCTGAGTACATCTTGGGCCTGTCATCATCGGGCTTCTGTGGCCCAGGTGTGTAAGGCGGCGACTTGGTCGTCCGTTCACACCTTCTCAAAGTTCTACAAAGTGGATGTTCAGGCATCGGCAGATGCTTCCTTTGGCCGCAAGGTTCTTAGTGCGGCAGTACCTTAAGGTCCCTTGTTTTGGGCTCTTGGCTGTTTTGGGATGTTTTTATCCCTAGGTTATTTGTTCTTCCTGGGTTGTTGCTCCTGTTGAGCACGGTTTTTTTCATGCTGCCCGGCTGGTTTCCTTCCTTTGGTAAGGTTACTTTCTCTGATGTGGAGACGGCGTTGTCTTAGGCGCGGCTGCGTTTCCCACCCCTCATGCTTGCACTGCTTTGGGACGTCCCCATTGTGACGTATATGAAGAGGCGGCGACTGTCGGAGGACGTAAGAGAAAACGGAATTTTTGTAAATTTTACCTGTAAAATTCCTTTCTCTGAGTCCTCCGACAGTCGCCGCCCCCGCCCCTCTTTTGGGGTTTGTGTATGTACTCTACTGCTATTCTACTGAAACTGAGGTATGGAACAGGAAGCAGGAGGGTATAGACTGAGGGGACCACCCCCTGGGGGTGGGATATGTTAAAAGCTTTAATATTGACATATTCTGTTGCCTAGCTACTCCTACGGAGCAAAGTCTAATACCCCCATTGTGACGAATATGAAGAGACGGCGACTGTCGGAGGACTCAGAGAAAGGAATTTTACAGGTAAGATTTTACAAAAATTCCGTTATTTCCAACCCCAAGGTACCTGGGAGGGAATGCCTGGGTGCATTCAGGAGAATGGTGGAGGAAGATCTGAAGAAACTTCAAGTAAAAGGGACAAGAAAAAAAGATGGAAGAACATTAAGAATATTGAGAAAAAGGAGGAAGTAGTCATTCACCCAGCAGATAAAGGTGGGGGATTAGTTATATTAAAAAAAAAAAAAAAAAAGGGACTATGAAGAAGAAACTGAGAACTTATTAGTAGTAGAGAACACCTAAAAAATTAACATGGCAATCCGAAGACACAATATGAGAAAAAATTGAGGATCTACTGTATATTAACCACTTACCCACCAGGCCTATTTCGGACACTTTTTGTTTACAAGTTAAAATCAGTATTTTTTCCTAGAAAACTACTTAGAACCCCCAAACATTATATATATTTTTTAGCAAAGACTCTTTAGAATAAAATGGCGGTCATTGCAATATTTTTTGTCACACGGTATTTGCGCAGCGGTCTTTAAAACGCCATTTTTTTGGAAAAATTTAGAAAAATCACATTTCACTGCATTTAAAAAATACTAAACAGTAAAGTTAGCCCATTTTTTTGTATATTGTGAAAGATGATGTCACGCCGAGTAAATAGATACCCAACATGTTACGGTTTAAAATTGCGCCCCCCCGTGGGATGGCGACAAACTACGGTCAATAGAGATCTCAATAGGCGACGCTTTAAATTTATTTAACGGTTACCAGTTTAGAGTTAGAGTGTAGCTCTATTTTGTAAATTATTGCTCACGCTCTGGCGATCGCGGCGATACCTCACATGTGTGATTTGAACAGCGATTTAATTTGCGGCTCGACTTCCGTATACGTTTTTTTTTGTGCGCGAGCTAACGGTGACGGGGGCGGCTAAATTTTTTTTTTCCCATTTATTTAATTTATTTTTTTAACTTTATTACAGTTTTTAAAAAAAAAAATAAATCTGATCACTTTTATTGCTGTCACAAGCAATGTAAACATCCCTTGTGACAGCAATATGCAGTGACAGGTACACTTTATGGAGGGATCGAGGGTCTAAAAGACCGTAGACCCCTCCACTACACTTCCCTGTATGCAAAACGCCGAAAACGGCGTTTTTGCATACAGCCGTTTTTCAATTTTGCCGCCTTTTTGCAGCACACTAACCCGGAAGTGACGTCATGGACGCCGCCTCCGGGTTACGTCATCAGAGACCCGATCGAAGCCGTTTCCGGCATTGATGGGGACTCCATCCAGCCGGCGCTCGGGGCTCCCGGTGGGACAGGAGCCCCCCGGTAAAAGCCACGGAAGGCGGCGGGAGGGGGGGACGTCCCCTCCCGCCCCCCGGGTAACGATCGAGCGGCTCCCGAGCCGCATCGGTCGTTACCGACGGAAAGCCAACCGTCGGCTCTAAACCACGGTACTGGGATGATGCCTCTAGCTAGAGGCATCATCCCGGTATACCCCCGCAAAGTTTACGGACGTCATATGACGTCCACCCAGGAAGAAGTGGTTAATAGGGGTAAAGAGAGGGAATTCTAAACAAAAAAGAATCAAGATATCTTTTACTGGAGGCATCGAAGACCCCAGTGATATATTACCTTCTAAAAATACACAAAAGACTCTTAAAACCACCAGGAAGACCTAATTTTAGTGGATTTAACTCTTTGTTTTCGAGAGCGGGAGAATATTTGGATATTTACCTACAACCAGCGGTACAGGAAGGGAGATCATACTTCACACAATTGATCTCGGAACTTCAAGACTTTAGTGGTATTGAGAACTGCCTTTTACAGTATCTCACAAAAGTGAGTACACCCCTCACATTTTTGTAAATATTTTATTTTATCTTTTCATGTGACAACACTGAAGAAATGACATTTTGCTATAATGTAAAGTAGTGAGTGTACAGCTTGTTTAACAGTGTAAATTTTCTGTCCCCTCAAAATACTTCAACACAGCCATTGGCTGTCGTCCCAGAACGAAGCCTCTTCTAAAGATAATGCCCAAGAAAGCCCGCAAACAGTCTGCTGAAGACAAGCAGACTAAGGACATGGATTACTGGAACCATGTCCTATGGTCTGATGAGACCATGATAAACTTATTTGGTTCAAGCAAGTGTGGCAGGAACCAGGTGAGGAGCAAAGACAAGTGTGTCTTGCCTACAGTCAAGCATGGTGGTGGGAGTCTCATGGTCTGGGGCTGCATGAGTGCTGCCGGAACTGGGGAGCTACTGTTCATTGAGGAAATCATAAATACCAACATGTACTGTGACATACTGAAACAGAGCATGACCCCTTCCCTTCGAAGACTGGGTATTCCAACATGATAACAACCCCAAACACACCTCCAAATCTACCACTGCCTGGCTAAAGAAGTTGAGGGTAAAGGTGAAGGACTGGCGAAGTATGTCCCCAGACCTAAACCCTATTGAGCATCTGTGGAGCATCCTCAAATGGAAGGTGGAGGAGCGCAAGGTCTCTAACTTCTACCAGCACCATTATGTTGTCATAGAAGAGTGAAAGAGGACTCCAGTGGCAACCTGTAAAGCTCTGGTGAACTCCAAGTCCAAAAGGGTTAAGGCAGTGCTGGAAAATAATGGTGGCCACACAAAATATTTACATTTACGGCCCAATGTGGACATTTTCATTTAGCAGTGTACTCACTTTCATTGCCAACAGTTTAGACATTAATGGCTGTGTGTTATGATATTTTGAGGGAACAGCAAATGTACACTGTTATACAAGCTGTACACTTACTACTTTACCTTGTAGCAAAGTGTAATTTCTTCAGTGTTGTCGCATTAAAAGGAATAATAAAATATTTACAAAAATGTGAGGGGTGTACTCACTTTTGTGAGATACTGTAGTCACTATAGATGTAAATTCCCTCCATACCAGTATAGTACAGGAAGATGGTCTGAAAGGGGTTGAGGAGGCTTTACACAGGTAAATAGATCTGAAGCAAGAACAAATACAATTTATTTTGGATTTCTTAAAGATGGCGATGGAGAGCAACTATTTTTGGTACCAGCATGAATATTATGTTCAGACAAATGGGGTGGCAATGGGAGCACATAAAGCTCCCAGCCTCACCAACCTGTTTATGAACATGTGGGAGGAGGAACAGATTTGCAGTATTATGAGACCCCAATTGAGATTTTATCGACGATACATCAACGATATCATCATTTTGTGGGAGGGCTCAGAGGAATCCCTTGAATCCATTTTTAGGGAAATTAAATCACAATCAGTATGGGATTACATTCTCCGGCACTTACAGCCATCAACAGGTTGATTACTTGGACCTCCAAATATTTAAAGTAGAAGATAAATTGCATACCAAAACTTTCTTTAAGCCGACCGACAGAAATGGATATATACCCACTAGGGATGATCGAACTTTTCAAAAGTTCGGTTCGGCCAGAACATCCGAACTCCCTGAAAGTTCGGCCCGGATTTCAGAACCCCATTGAAATCAATGGGACCCTGTAATGTTCATGCGTTTTTGTTAGTGGATGGATTTACAGCTGCAGAATTATTACACTCAGTAGCCTTGTAGAGATTCTGTTGAACAAACATATCCAACTCTCAGGACTTCATCACAGTGCACAGCCTGTTATATACTATATATATACTTAATTAGATGTTTAATGGAGGGATAGAATATATGAGGATGTATAGATGAGAGACAGGCTATTGTATGGTGAGCACTGGAAGTAGTATTAGGAGAGTTGCAGGTGATGGTAAAGCAGATAGGTTCTGATGTCAAGTATAGTGCAGATGGTAAGAGGACACAGATGGAGTATACTTAGACAGAGTAACCTAGTGCAAGGATAGTTGGAAGGTAGTCCCAAGAGCTAACAGTCTATGCAGATGATAGTGAATAGATAGATACAGATAGTCTTGGTAATTGCAGTAGATGACAGTAGGAGATTGATTAGTAAGGAATCCCCTGTGGGGTACTTATCACTTAGATAGGTTAGTAGTAACAGTGTCCATTAGAGAGAGGTGATCCCGTAGCGAGATACGGATCACCAGCGAGGTTCCGGCTTCAGTTCAGCAAAGGGAAAATGTCAGCAGCTCAGACTTCACAGGAGTAGGTGCAGTGAACATGTGGTTTGAACGAGCGGTGAGTGAGAGAAAGCCGGCGATTGAAATAGCCGCTCATAGCGGCGCTCGGCAATGATGTCATCCGGTCTTAAAGGTATATGCGTCTCTTTGTTACACAAGATGGGACGCAATTAGCAAAGGAGAAATATGGAACAAGGGTACCAGAGGTACCAGAACATTACAGACCCGAACTTCAGTAATCAAAAAACACCATTTTGAAGCCCTAAAACACAACAAATGCCCCTAAAAAAGTGCCTAGGGTTCTGGGTCATACCCCAGGGACTATTAATCACACAAAAAAAAGTTCTTAAAAATTGTCATTTTTGATAGAGAGCCAATTATTGAAAAAATTAAAAAAAAAACATTTCTTTGGATTTAGTATCTGGGGGGTCTAAAAAGTGTACCTGTGAAGTTTCAGCTCTGTAGCATGTCCAGAACCATAAAAAAAAGATTGTTTATATTATGTCACTTATAGAACAGGGATATGGCTTTGCTATTTTCACACCTTGCCGGTTTAGTAGCAAGCGTTTTTTTGGGCATTTTATGGGGTCTTTTGAGGCAGGCAAAACATCTGAACTTGTGTATACAGGTATATATACACACATACTTATATGTATATATACACCTAGACATATATAGGTGTGATAGTAGCAGAAATATATATTTGCGCTAATTAAATCATTTACACTAATATGGCTCCGCTCCTATAACACCTATATATATGTAAGTGTAAAATACATATAAGTATGTGTGTATATATACCACTATACACAAGTTCAGATGTTTTGCCTGCCTCCAAAAACCCCCAAAAAATGCCTGCAACAACACACCTGGGCGTTTTTTTTTTGACGCTAGCGTTTTTTTTTGGCTTTTTTTTGGGTTCTTTGGAGGCAGGCAAAACATGTGAACTTCTGTATAGGGGTATATATATATACACACACACTTATATGTATTTTACACATACACATATATAGGTGTGATAGGAGCGTAACTATATTGGTGTTAATTATTTCATTAGCGCAAGTATAGTTTTCTGCTCCTTTCACACCTATATATGTGCAGGTGTATATATACATACATGGGTGTGTATATATACCCCCTATACACATGTTCAGATGTCATGCCTGACTCCAAACATGTCCTAAAAAAATCCCTATAAAAGCCTGCAGCCAAAAAGCAGGCTGACCGGCGAGAAGCCATATTAGTGCACCGAATGTGACTTAAGAGAAACTATCTTTTCTCTAGAGCGGTCACCCTGATATGGAAGGGTTTGGTCACCCTGCCATAGCAGTCAGTGTCAGTTCACCCTACACTACACTACGGTCACCCTGAAATGGAAGGGTTTGGTCACCCTGCCATAGCAGTCAGAGTCAGTTCACCCTACACTACATTACTGTCACCCTGGCACTTAACACTTTCCCTACAGAAACTTAAATTTTTGCATCTAACTAAAGTGTAAAAGAGCACCCTAACTACACTAGATATCCCTTTCCTCACACTAATGAATGCTAAATGACACTTTTAAAGTAAAATTAACAGAACTGCTTCCACTCTCTTCCATGTCCCTGTATTACAATGCTAGGAATTTGGCGGGGGCTATCTTATATACTGGGGGGCATATTCACTAATGATTGGCCTAGGGACCCCCTAGTCACTCCAATCACATTCCTAGCATTCTCCTGCCCCCTCAATTGGCTTTTACTAATGGTTCTGGTCCAATCACAGGCTTTTAAAGCCCATTTCCTGGCTCATTGCATTTTGGTCGGTTCTGGTTGCCGAATTCCGAACTTTTTCAGCAAAAAGTTCTAAATTCGGCCGAACCTCGAACACCCAATGTTCGGGTCGAACCGATGGTCGACCCGAACCGTTCCATTATCCCTAATACCCACCTCCAGTTGTCAGAATCCAAAGTGGAAGGGTAATATCCCCAAAGGTCAACTTATGCAGTTGAGAAGAAACTGTCATAATTTGGTGGACTTTGAAGAGCAGGCTACAATTATGATTAGGAAGTTCAAGAAAAGGGGATATTCAATGAAAAATTTGAAGAAACTGAAGGATAAAGTGGGAAAAATGAATAGAGATGTATTATTAACGAAGAAAGAAAAGAAAGAGGAACAAAATGCTGATGTAGCCTTCCTTACAGGGTTTAATAGGCAGTACAGATCAGTGGAACGTATTGTTAAGAAATATTGACCTATCTTGAAATCTGATAAAATTTTATCTAAGATACTCCCAAAAAGACCTAGATTCATTTATAAGAAGGCCCCTACCATAAGAAACCATCTGGTACATAATAACATCATAGACCTTCCCAGACTGTCAGATTGTTCTCAGAACTAAAAGGTTTTTATAGGTGTCAGAGATGTCTACCTTGTAGGGTGGGAAAGAAACAACCTAGGAGGAGAAAAGTATTTAAATCTACAGTGACAAAGAATATAAGATAAATTAGTAGATTACATGTACCAGTACACATGTCACTTATATTATAGAATGTCCCTGTCGGCTGCAATACATAGTGAGGACCACTAGACCCCTATACATGAGGATTAGGGAAAACAATAATAATATCAGAATAGGGTTCCCTAAGCACAGCCTCTCACGACATTTTAGAGATGTGCACCATCGAGGCACTTCAGGGCTCATTTTATAAGGAATCAATCAAATTAAAGAGGAAGTAAAGCTTACTCTGTGACTTGTTCCTATAGGTAAGCCTATGATAAGGCTTACCTATAGGTACTGTAAATATCGCCTAAACATGCACTGTTTAGGAGATATTTACTTTGCCTGTAGCCAGTGACATCACTGGCGCATGCGCTCTGAAGGAACAGCCACCGGTGTCGGGAGCTCCTGTGCAGGAGTGACGTCATTGCAGCTCTGGCCAACCAGATGGCCGGAGGACGCAAACTCAGGAGTAAGGCGGCTGAACATGTCGGCCGTGTCTCCGGTGAGTGGGCGGTGCTGCGGGGGCTTCGCTCTAAGGTAAGTATTTCATGATGAGCTAGTATGCGATGCCTGTATTTATCTTTCTTCTGGTAAGCGTTTAGTGTGCCCTTAGCATGCAGCACTGATTGTGGAAGAAGTCACAACATTTGGTGGAGGATTCTTTTCTTACACTTGGCACCCAATTTTGGACTTTTACTGTTCTTTTATGGACACTATATTAACACATTATTTATTGCCTTATATTCAATTGGTTATTATGATATAATTTCTAGCACAGTTTACTGTTATCACTATTTACAGTTTGATTTACTATCATTATGTCAATTTAGCGCTGGTCTTCTTTTGCATGCTAAAAAAACTGCCAGCTTTGCTTTCTGCAGCCTGACAGTGCATGCTATTGCTGTCTGTCTTCTACCAGAACCCCCCTGGTGTTTCTCGATCCTGGATTCCCCCAGAGGTTCTCCCCCTAGTGAGTAATTTGCATTTATATTCTTAGCCCCCCAGGTGCATTACTTTACATTTTTCAACATTAAAGAGGAAGGAAACTTCCATCCATAAGGTTTACCTATAGGTAGGCCTATATTAAGGCTTACCTATAGGTAGTATAAATATCTCCTATACATGCAATGTTTAGGAGATATTTACTGACTTAGCAGCCAGTCACGTCACTGGTGCATGAGCTCTGAAGGAACGGCTGCCCGTGCTGTTTCTCCAGAGCAGTGTGCCGTGATTGGCGGCTCCCGCGCGCATGTGTGCAGAGCTGCGAACCCAGAAGGAAGACCAGGTATAGATGGACGCTGTCTCCAGCGATGACATCACATCGCTGGAAGGCTTTGTTTTCAGGTAAGTTTAACATAATGTGCTAGTATGCGATGCATACTAGCACATTATGCTTTTGCCTTGCAGGTAAGAAAAAAAAAAGTGCAGCAGTTTACAACCGCTTTAAACCTCACTTGCCATGTAGTTGCCCACCTCATTATTTTATTCAGGTCTTCTTGTAAAGTTTCTATATCCTGATGTGACGTTATAGCCCTACTTATTTTTGTGTTGTCAGCAAAAACTGAGATTGAGCTATTTATACCTCTATGTCATTTATGAAAAAATTGAACAGAATTGGTCCCAGGACAGAGCCTTGGGGTACCCCACTTACCACTCCAGACCAACCTGAGTACTCGTTATTTATCCCCATCCTTTGGACACGCCCCTGTAACTAGTTGGTTATCCATGAACAAACTCCATGGTCCATGCCTGCAGACCTCAGCTTATAGATTAAGTGTTTGTGGGGAAATGAATAAAATGCTTTTGCAAAATCCAGGTACACCACATCCACAGGCCTTCCCTTATCATATCCCCTCTTAAATGTCTCTTCTCCAGAGTAAATAACTGCAATCAATGTAATTTATCCTCATAGCTGAGGTCCCCTATGCCGCTTATAAGGTTTGTTGCTCTTCGCTGAACTTTTTCTAATTCTACAACTGGGATCGGCAAGCCATCAATCGCGATCTACACGTCGACTGCTGGCAGCCGACAGATTGCGATTTTGCCGGTCCTTCACTCCCCAATCTCCGCTGCTCTCCTCTTTACTGCACAGCAGAGAGCGGGAGGCAGCACAGTACTGGATGGAGGGTCGGGAGCTGCCTCAGTTAACTTTTCACATTAATCAGCAGGTTGCTAGGAACCCAGGCAGTTCTAGCAACCGAACACTAGCTTCTTAATATAAAAAGTTAACTCCGACAACTCCCACTTCTGCCCTACATCCAGGGAAGGGGGGATGGGAGGGAGGGGTCAATGTGAAGGGGACACTACAATGTGGGGACGGGGAGCTATGGAGGGGGGGTAGTGGACGTGACAATGTGAGGGGGGAGAAAATGTGAAGGGGGACAGAAGACACTGCTTTGGGGAGGGCACAGAGCACTGCTATGGGGGGGGAGACACACTACAGTGGGAAGAGGGAGGGGTGATGTGAAAGGGAAAGAGGACACTAATGGGGGGAAGGTAGGCAGAGAACACTGTTTTTGGGGAAGAGGGGGCACAGGACACTGCTATTGGAAGGTTCAGAGGACACTACAGTGGGGGAGGGGTGATGTGAAGGGAGGCCGAGAACACTACTGTGTGTGTGTGTGGGGGGGGGGGGGCAGAGAACACGACTGGGGGGGGGGAGAGGGGCAGAAGACACTAAAATGGGTGAGGGGGATGATGTGAAGGGGCAGAGGACACTGCTATGAGGTGGGGGGGGGGGGCAAGGACACTTCAGTCAGAGGTGTGATGTGAAGGAGGGCAGAGGACACTACTCTGTGTGTGTGTGTGTGTGTGTGGGTGGGTGGGCAGAGGACACTACTGTAGGAAAGCAGAGTACATTACTGTGGGGGGATGATATGAAAGGGGCAAAGGAAACTGCTGATTTGGGCGATGTGGTGTGATGTAAAGGGGGACAGAGGACACTACTGTGACACACTATGTGTTATTCAAGCTGTCTCTTTACTGGGGGCTTGATAGTTGTATATATATATATTTCTTTTGAGAGCGACCTACCCCATTGTCTCTACAATGCTAAATTCTATGTTCTTTCCACGGGGTGACACACAGGGGCACAAGTGAGAGACAGGGACAGAGAGGCGTTCTTCTAGAAGAGGTGCCTCAACAAGGAATTTCAAAGCAGGATTACGAGGTATTATTTTATTGGAAGTTTCCTGCAGCCCAAGGGAAAGGTGAACAGAAGTGGGAACTGACAGGAGAGAGTAAGGGGATCTCACTGGAGCAGCAGAAAATGGAACCCACTAGACACCGGTGAGACCCAGATATTGTGGCCCACCTCCTATACTGCCCTCTGCAGACCCACATGGACCAACAGGGAGAGAGTATTCTATGTGGACCACCAGAGTCCCAGAGCCAAAGGGAGAGAGCAGCAAGAGAATGTGAAAAGTACAAAATCCTTCAGCTGACCTGCATACTCTCCACCAAGTACATTGTGGCCCTCCTTTCACCATCATCCAGCCAGGACAGTGCAGCTTATACCTGACTTTTCTTCATTCAGCTTGTAGGAGCTGCCTTTAGGGAACAGACTGCATCCAGGAGGACATCTGTCTTACATTGGAATGGTGAGCAGCCTTTGGCCACACTTTTCTGTGCTGAATTTTGTCTACACTTGTTTGGAGACACTACTGCCTATAGTGGAGCTTCTTACTGTTACATTGTGGGTTGGTTTCAGGATGCTTTGTGAAGACATGCTTACCAACGTGGCTTGCAAATACCTTCACTTGAAAGTTCAGGGCCCCACCACCGGCAGACTTTGTGTCACGTTTACCCCCTGGCCAGTGAGTAGTTAGGATCTAGCGAAGTGTCATTAGGCCCCATAGTCAGCTCTCACTCTAGTTTGGTGATATTTGGCTGTATTGATTGTTATTTATTACTGCTTCACAGTTTCATTTTCCACCTGCCTGGTGGGTTCAGGCAAGGTGTCTCACAGATGGGAAAAAGAACGAACACCTGTTGCCTTTATTTTAATGTATCATTGAATTATATCACTGTCATTGAACTTTTGCTTTTTAGTACTGTTATGTCTGCTTATCCAGTACTTTATTTTGGGCCATATTCTAGCTTTCATAATGCCCAAATATCACTATAAACGTATCAGTGTAGTGTTGGGTCCGGTTGCAGGACTGGTCATTGCTGGAAAAGGTAAAAGATCCTGATACATACCACCATCTTCAAAGAGGGTATAAGGGAGCATGTGACTTCCTCCTCTGATGCAGTGCTAAGATCTAAGACCGCTTGCACACAAGGCCACGTGAGAGCAGCACATCCCTTCAGACATTTTAGTGCACCCCAGGAGGCATTGCAGGCAGTCCGTCCAAGTCTATGGCAGACTGTGGGTGGACAGGGCTGAATGTGGTACCCATGTTTAGGGCCTTAGGACAGGGTCTCTAGGACAGACCAGCCATCAGGATGTAGGCAGGTTTCCTGCTGAAAGTTAGTTAGTCATCGTGGCTGGCTCAGACTGGGAAGGGGTAAAACCTGTATCTGCAATTCCTATTTTTTCTAGGCTCTGCTTCTCTCCCTGTGCTGTAAATAAAAAGGGGGAAGGGCAAAGCACAGAAGAAGTCTGCATGAGAAGAAGACACAGACAAGACACAGCACGTAATCTCCAGCTACGTCAGAGAGAGAGAAGAAGAAGGCTTCTTGGACTTGTGGTCCGCACCAAGGAACACTGACTCGTTAGGATACTGTTTTTATCAACACAGCCCTTCTGGACTTTAAATCTATGGACTTTGCTTATAAGGACTCTATCTGCACAGGTATACGGGGACAGCCACAATTAGGGTTATTTAGGAGAAGGACTTTTGCCGGTCATACTGTTTTTTTTTTTTAAAGTTCAAACAGTAAAGTTGTTTTAACCGCTTTGCCTGGTCTGAAGTTATTTAAAGAGGTACATGTTGGGTTCTACAGCTTATTCCTCTACCCCCATATTGCTGTATAGACTGTCTTTTATAATAATAAAGGTGATTGCACTAGAGTGCGGCTGTCCAGATCTTCTCATTCGCATGTCTACTGGACCCTTTCCATGTGCAGGGGAGGTGTAGCTGTAGAATTGCCACTTGGAGCGGTATACCACTTGTGCATGCTGGGTTCTGGCGTATCTGGCGAGCCTGGGTCTATAAAGCACTATAGGGTATGAGTAACACAACTATAAACTTAACTAACTTAGCAAGACCAGGAAGAGGAGATAGATGTCATGGGTAACCAAAGGGAAGAACACACTAAAAGCAACGAGTCACTAGCTGAAGTATCTGTCCCTCCATGGTCTTCAGGAGCAGACTAGTTTTAAGGAAACCTTAATGGCCTGATTACGAGGTATGGGAAGTAAGGAATTAATGAGCATGCATGAGGTCCGCTCTATTTGTTCGGCAGGACCCCATTCTATTACTGGGAGTGAGTGCTGCACTGGTGGAGTGGGCATGGGCTCACCATGTCGCTCCTTATGCAAAACATCCAAGTACAATGTGTAGCAACTTGGGACAAGCCATCTGTCAGAGGAACTCTGAATCTCAAATTTACGCACAATAAAGCTAATCTCTAAGTCAGGGAACTGCCTTAAAGTTTGATTTTTCCCATGACCACAGCCTCCGCCTGGTCCTGGGCATTGATGAGTGTCCTCTGTGCAAAATATACCTCCATATGCATTGAGGTAGTAGATCCCACCCACAACTGCCCTGTCCTAAATTTAGCTAACTAAATCTGTTTTGCTCCAGGGACAATCTAATGTGTACCAATTATTTCACCCCCTAACCCTCTCTCTCCCATTTCACTATTACCTAATACTAACATATGACTGCAGCATGATGTTGGGCGGATAGTTGCCTGCATGCCTCCGCACTAAGAAATGGGAAGTTACACTAAGATCACATGTGGGTGAGAAGTGTCAAATGCCAGCAAAAAGCTGAATGAGCGTCACTTACATCCCACATAATAATTCATGCCATGCAAGCCAGTAAATGCTGATTCATTTTCTATGTGATACCAAAGCCAAAGTGATGCAAGTGCTGAGCATTGAGCAACAATAAAGTACTGCCAACATCTGTCTGGCGTTCCTTTGAAAAACAAATTTGGAATCAGGGAAGTAAGTTGTTGCAAACATGGTACATTCCACTCAAATGTGAAAATCTGAAATTTAAAGCATTAGTTCACCTTTAAAAAAAATACTTGATGCAGTTCATAAACATTTTTCCATAATTTTAAGCTAATTCAATTTTAGAAATGTGCTTTTGGGCTTTATTAAATGTGGCATTTGACACACTTTTTTAAAGAACTCTGAATGCCAATCAAAGCACCTCTCACTAAATAAAATGTTTACCTTAGAGTCCTGTTCACACTGTTGCATTTGCTTTGTCTCAAAAATTACACCTCAAACATCTTGAAAGCTTCCATAGAATTCTATCACCACACTCGCTAACAGCAGTGCTGGGGGTTACTACTGAGTGGCAGATTAGCAGAGCTAGGGGTACTACTGAGGGGGGAATCAGCAAAGCTAGGAGTACTACTGAGTGGGGATCAGCAGAGCTAGGGGTACTACTGAGTGGGGGATCAGCAGAGCTAGGGGTACTACTGAGTGGGGGATCAGCAGAGCTAAGGGTACTACCAGTGCCGGGACAAGGTCATCTAGCGCCCAGGGCAAGGATGCCAAACTGCGCCCCCCCCTTTTCTTAGGTTTAGGGCCAAGGCACCCCCCCCCATCCCTGCAATAAACCATTGCGCCCAGGGCAACCTCCTCTCCTGCCCTCCCCTTGTACCGGCCCTGGGTACTACTGAGTGGGGGATTAGCAGAGCTAGGGGTACTATTGAGGGGGGGAATCAGCAGAGCTAGGGGTTATTACTGAGTGGCGGATTAGCAGAGCCAGGGGTACTACTGAGTGGGGGATCAGCAGAGCTAGGGGTACTACTGAGTGGGGGATCAGCAGAGCTAGGGGTACTACTGAGTAGGGGATCTGCTAATCAAGGGTACTAATGGGCTGGGGTTTTGCTGAGCAAGGATACTAATGATCTGGGGATCTCTTGAAAGGAGGGTACTAATGAGCTGGGGGTATTACTAATTTGGGGGTATTAATGAGCCAGGGTTCTACTGAACCCCTTTAAAGCAAATAGATAGCCAACACACACAGGGCATTTGCCAAGCTTCATTAATGCTTAAAAAAAAAAAAGCATCACAGAATCACACATAAAAAAGTTGAAGCAGTAGGTGCTTTAGTGTGCGTTAAACTCAAAGCAAGGGTATATGAGCCTTTTATGTTCCTCCAATAGCCAGAGGCCTTTTGTGATTGAAGTGAAGCCTGTCCCAAGCTCCACCCTGCCCCCTCTCTAGGACAGACCAGCCATTAGGACAAGGCCCCCTAGTGGTACAGGAATGAGTGCAATGCTTTTGAGCCCCGCACATGCGCAGCACTATCTCTTATCACCACAGATGACCTCAGCAGCTGCAATGCCCTCTCTCCCATCACAGACACTGAGCTCATTTGCTCAGTGTTTAAAGCACATTAAGCATGTACAGGGCTCAGAAGAAGCACTCACTCCTGTACCACTAGGGGTCATCCTAATGGCTGGTCTGACCTAGAGAAGAGAACAGGATAGAACTGTGAAACATATCTGAAGTGCTTGGGGCTGGCTTCAGTCCAATCATAAAAGACCTAAAGACATGGGAGGATTATAGATGGGTAGTTCTAAAATCGAATCCTTAGGGTTCAATATTGAGTAGGCTGACCCTTTGCAGCTATAACAGCTTCAACTTCTCTGGGAAGGCTGTCCACAAGGTTTAAGAGTGTGTCTATGGGAATGTTTGACCATTGTTTAAGAAGCGCATTTGTGAGGTCATGCACTGATGTGGACAAGAAGGCCATTTTTTTCCCCTTTTGGAATAAATAAAAGCTGATCATTGTAAGCACTCCTGTTGGTGTTTACATGGTTTGTCTCAACCCACCAATTGCAACTTTTGCTGAACAGCCAGGTCAGTTAAAAAAAGTTAAAACATAATAGACTTATTGGCTGGATCACCAGGTGAAAATAAAGGGAAAAAATCCCAAAAAAAGAAAACAAATACAGCCTCCAGATTTAAGAATCGGTAAGCTGAATACATTTAAATTTTGGGTTTAGCGCTGCTTTTAAAATCAGTACCCCTAAAAAAAGACAGAATAAAAATAAATGAGTAGAGGGTATTTCCAAAATGGTTGTACCCTTCAATCTTCTCTATGAAAAGTTCACACATGAGGCAATAGGTCAGAGTAGAGTAAAATAGTAGAGTAAGCCAGAAGAGTAAACCAGTAGGCCTCCGGGGAATTAGAGAGCGGTAACAAAAAGTAATTGAGAAGCTATACATAGTTTAGTGATTGCTCACAGTGTATTCCGAGGAAGAAGGTGAAGCGACTTTCAGTTTTCAGGAACCTTCAAAGTAACGGAAAGGTGTTGCCTAATTCCGGGAATGCCATCATTTGTTTCCCTGTCCTACAGCCCAACCTTGTGAGATCCTAACTTTATCGGAGACTGGAAAGCTCCACGTTTCACAACCTATTGTTCAAAAAGCAATTCTGGAGTTTTTTTTATAAGCAGAATATTATTTTAATAACTTGAGCTGTTGAAAGCCTGAAATTATTCCTCCAAGGCTGAATGTATTTTTATGAAGAGGAATTTGTTGTATTACAGTAGTAAGTGTAGATATGGGGTTGATTTACCAAAGATAAATAGGCTGTTCACTATGCATGTGAATTGTCCCCAAGATTAGTGGTGGGATTCAAAAATTTTAGTAACCAGTTCTGACGTTCAAGCATGGTATATACGGTATATATTTTTTTAATCTAATGTCAGTCAGGGTTTCGATCTGTCAGCTGCAATGTTTAAGTCCCGTTAAAAATCACAGTTTGCCGCCATTATTATTAAAAAAACTAAATAAAAATGACACAAATCTTTGGCCTAGTTTTTAGACAGTTTTTGCCCAAAACAATCAAAATACGCTTATTGGGATTTGTTCTACCAAAAATATGTTGCAGAAAACATACTGACCTAAAATATAGTGCAAAAAAATAAAAAAATCTCACAGGTGATCAAATACCACCAAAAGAAAGTTCTATTTGTGGGGGGAAAAAAGGACATTAATTGTATTTGGGTACAGCGTCGCATGACCGCGCAATTGTCAGTTAAGTGAGAGAAAGAAAGAGGGCTGAAGGGAGGGAGGGAGAGAGAGAGGAAAAGAAAGAGGGATAAAGGGAGAGAGAGAGAGAGAGAGAGGGAAAGAAAGAGGGATGAAGGGAGGGAGAGAGAGGGAAAGAAAGAGGGATGAAGGGAGGGAGAGAGAGGAAATGAAAGAGGGATGAAGGGAGGGAGGGAGGGAGAGAGAGAGAGGGAAAGAAAGAGGGATAAAGGGAGAGAGAGAGAGGGAAAGAAAGAGGGATGAAGGGAGGGAGAGAGAGGAAATGAAAGAGGGATGAAGGGAGGGGAAGAGAGAGGGGGAAAGAAAGAGGGATGAAGGGAGGGAGAGAGAGAGAGAGAGAGGAAATGAAAGAGGGATGAAGGGATGGGGATAGAGAGAGAGAGAGAAGAAAGAGGGATAAAGGGAGAGAGAGAGAGAGAGGGAAAGAAAGAGGGATGAAGGGAGGGGGAGAGAGGAAATGAAAGAGGGATGAAGGGAGGGGGAGAGAGAGGGGGAAAGAAAGAGGGATGAAGGGAGGGAGAGAGAGAGAGAGGAAATGAAAGAGGGATGAAGGGATGGGGATAGAGAGAGAGGGGGGAAAAGAAAGAGGGATGAAGGGAGAGAGAGAGAGAGAGAGAAGAAAGAGGGATGAAGGAAGGGAGAGATAGAGGGAAAGAAAGAGGGATGAAGGGAGAGAGAGAGAAGGAAAGAAAGATGGACGAAGGGAAAGAAAGAGGGATGAAGGGAGGGAGAGAGAGAGAGGGAAAGAAAGAGGGATGAAGGGAGAGAGAGAGGGAAAGGAAGAGGGATGAAGGGAGAGAGATAGAGGGGGAAAGAAAGAGGGATGAAGGGAGAGAGAGAGGGAAAGAAAGAGGGATGAAGGGAGGGAGAGAGAGAGAGGAAAAGAAAGAGGGATGAAGGGAGGGAGAGAGAGAGGAAAAGAAAGAGGGATGAAGGGAGGGAGAGAGAGAGAGGGGGGGAGAGGGATGAAGAGAGAGATAGGGAAAGACAGAGGGATGAAGGGAGGGAGAGGGAGAGAGAGAGAGAGAGAGAGAGAGAGAGAGAGAGAGAGAGAGAGAGAGAGAGAAGGAGGAAAGAGAGAGAGGAGGGGAGAGAGAGAGAAGGAGGAGAGAGAGAGAGGAGGGAAAGAGAGAGAGGAGGGAGAGAGAGAAGGAGGAGAGAGAGAGAGGAGGGAGAGAGAGGAGGAAGAGATAGAGAGAGAGAGGAGGGGGAGGGAGAGAGAGAGTGAGAGAGGAAAAGAAAGAGGGATGAAGGGAGGGAGAGAGAGAGAGAGAGAGGGGGGGAGAGGGACGAAGAGAGAGAGAGAGGGAAAGAAAGAGGGATGAAGGGAGGGAGAGAGAGAGAGAGAGAAGGAGGGGGAGAGAGAGAGAAGAGGAAAGAGAGAGAGAGGAGGGGAGAGAGAGAGAAGGAGGAGAGAGAGAGAGGAGGGAAAGAGAGAGAGGAGGGAAAGAGAGAGAGAGGAGGGAGAGAGAGAAGGAGGAGAGAGAGAGAGGAGGGAGAGAGAGGAGGAAGAGATAGAGAGTGAGAGAGAGGAGGGGGAGGGAGAGAGAGAGAGAGTGAGAGAGGAAAAGAAAGAGGGATGAAGGGAGGGAGAGAGAGAGAGGGGGGGAGAGGGACGAAGAGAGAGAGAGAGAGAGAGAGAGAGGGAAAGAAAGAGGGATGAAGGGAGGGAGAGAGAGAGAGAGAGAGAAGGAGGGGGAGAGAGAGAGAGAGAGAGAGAAGGAGGAGAGATAGAGAGGAGGGGATGAGAGAGAGAGAGAAGGAGGAGAGAGAGAGAGAGAGAGAGAGGATGGAGAGAGAGAGAGAAGGAGGAGAGAGAGGAGGGAGAGAGAGGGGGAGAGAGAGAGAGGAGGGGGAGGGAGAGAGAGAGACAGTGAGAGAGGAAAAGAAAGAGGGATGAAGGGGGGGAGAGAGAGATAGAGAGAGGGGGGGGAAGAGGGGCGAAGAGAGAGAGAGAGAGAGAGAGAGAGAGAGAGGGAAAGAAAGAGGGATGAAGGGAGGGAGAAAGAGAGAGAGAAGGAGGAGAGAGAGAGAGAAGGAGGAGAGAGAGAGAGGAGGGGAAGAGAGAGAGAGAGAGGAGGGGGAGAGAGAGAGAGAAGGAGGAGAGAGAAAGGAGGGGGAGAGAGAGAGAGAGAAGGAGGAGGAGGAGAGAGAGGAGAGAGAGAGGAGGGGGAGAGAGAGAGAAGGAGGAGGAGAGAGAGGAGAGGGAGAGACTCACCGAATCATCAGTTTGTGTCTGCTCTGAGGATTTCTGTCAGGCAGTTTCCCTTCTGCAGCGGCCGCATTGTGAAGATGCAGGGAGGAGGTGGGTGGGGCCAGACCCAGGTGCGGAGGACAAGGAAGATCCTCCTTCGCAGTGCATGTTGGGTTCTCTCCTCCTCTGCACGTCACTGGTTGCTAGATGCCAGTCGGCTGGCCATCCTAGCAACCAGTCTCTACCACACAGATACTGCAATAAAAATACCGCAATTGCTGGCGATCCACAAATACCAGCTGTGCTGGTAAATTACCGGACGGACAGATGGACCGGCCCGATCTCTGGCTTACACCGGTTCGCAGGACTTGTTAGTAACAGGTTCCAACGAACCGGTTCGAACCGAATGAATCCCACCACTGCCCAAGATCATAGTGAATTCGGTGAAGGTCTGCTGACCTCCATCATCCAATCATGTACATCATTGTTTTTTTTTTTTCCTTGCACGTGATTGGAATTTTTTGCAACGTGACATTTCACCACATTCACTAAGCTCTGGGGAAAATTCCCTTTCACTGTTCAACTTTCCTTGAGCAACTTATTTGTCTGTGGTAAATCAACCACAATATGTAGAAAATATAATTAGTTATCTGGCTTAGAGTGCTCTAAAAAAGTATTCATACTTACAATTTTCCACATTTTGTCACGTTACAACCAAAAACATAAAAATAATTGTATTAGGATTTCATGTGATAGACCAACACAAAGTGGCACATAATTGTGAAGTGGAAGGAAAACGATAAATGGTTTTCAAAAGTTTTTACAGATAAATATGTAGAAAGTGTGGCGTGCATTTGTATTCAGCCCACCCGAGTCAATACTTTGTAGAACCACCTTTCACTGCAATTACAGCTGCAAGTCTTTTTGGATATGCTTCTACCAGCTTTGCAGAGTGAAATTTTTGCCCATTCTTCTTTGCAAAATAGCTCGAGGTCTGTCAGATTGGATGGAGAGCATCTGTGAACAGCAATTTTCAAGTCTTGCCACAGATTCTTAATTGGATTTAGGTCTGGACTTTGACTGGGCCATTCTAACACATGAATATGCTTTGAGCTAAACCATTCCATTGTAGGTCTGGCTGTATGTTTATGGTCGTTGTCCTGCTGCAGGGGAGGACTGGGAAGGGCGGCAGGATGGCAATCGCCTCCTGGGCCGCTCTGATGCTGGGTAAAAAGGCCACACTCAGGGCTGGATTATTGTAAGGGCCAGAGACTGTATACAGCTGCCGGTCACCGACACAAGGTTATATTTGCAGAGCTGCAGCAGGGTGGTTTGAGTGTGCAGAGTACGCTCCTGCACCCAGCCGGCACAATACTAACACAGATCACTCTGCCTGATAGGAGCTTCCTAGGCCCCATCTGGCGTGATGTCATGTATTTCTGCTAAAACTCCTTTGTTGCTATTAACATTAAATCATGTTACCACATTGCATCATGTTTGTCTTGTGTTTTAACAATATATCCGTTATAAAATCAGGTGGGCATAGATGGTGAGCTGGGCTACCTCCAGGCCCACCTGCCCCTTACCTATCCATTCGATTGTACCTGCTCCCACTGTGGAGACTCTCCTAAATTTACAAGTCTAAGGACTGCAAGTAATACAGGGTGCCGTGAAGGGGCCTTGCAGCTTACGCATGCGTTTGCAAATGTGTGCTAACTAAACCCCTGTTTTTAACGCATACTATTGAACAGGTTAATTCGGTTGGTAAGTTGAGCTGGGAATTTTCTCTGTTTTTGTCTTACCTTCTTCCGCTGTGTGCTGTTGCTGTGGCTTATTGCAAACTGCAAACAGGACTTCTTATGGCTTTCTTTCAGCAATGGCTTTCTTCTTGCCACTCTTCCATAAAGGCCAGATTTGTGGAGTGCACGACTAATAGTTGTCCTGTGAACAGATTCTCCCACCTGAGCTGTGGATCTCTGCAGCTCCTCCAGAGTTACCATTGGCCTCTTGGTTGCTTTTCTGAATAATGCTCTCCTTGCCCGGCCTGTCAGTTTAGGTGGACGGCCATGTCTTGGTAGGTTTGCAGTTGCGCCATACTCTTTTTACATTTTCGGATGATGGATTGAACAGTGCTCCGCGAGATAAGCACTCTAATGCAGTCTTCAAAATAAATCTTTGGCCAGCCACGTTGGAGCTCTTGAAGAAGTTTCGGAAATAAAGAAAATGTTTTCTGTAATAAAGAAATGGTTGTAGAAGGGTCCCAAGGGCACTGTGTGGCAAATTAAAGTAAGGGGTAAATTATCAGGAGTATATTATGAGATGTATCTCGGATGTTCAGGGTTAAAATTCTAAACAGCAGAATTGTTGCAGAGGATCAAAGGATAGTTGGTGGTGCCTTGGAGAGGGATAGTGCGGTTTGTCTTACAATAAATTTCACTACAGAGTCAGTCAGTGTGACACAAAGGATTAATATTCCACTCACCAACAGCACAGTATTTGTTCTCTCTCCATGATGAACGGGGGCCCTCTTTAAGATGAAACGATTCCAGGTGTACGTCTGCGATACAGCAACAGCCTTTAGATAGACTCAGCAGCATCACAGCAGAAATCACCAGGTCTGGGTCTCCGGCACTAGGCCTCAGTATGATGGCTGGCTCCCGCACACGGTGAGATGAACGCAGACTTGTCTTGGAAGATGGCAGCAGCTTCACCAGTTCTTCAGAACTGCCAGACACTGTCTCTACTGTAAAGCAGTCTTCTCCTGGATCTTTCTACCTGTCTCTCTCCCAGGCAGGGCCTGCACTGTCTTCTTCACACACCAGTCTCCTTTCCCAGACTCCCCTCTGGCTTCCCAGGTTTTTTAATTTATATAACCCTTTCCATACAACAGCAGGCTGGTCCAGAGGCGTAACTAGAACCTTCAGGGCCCCGGGGTAAGAAATCATGAAGGGCCCCCCGGACCCCTGGCCGGGGGCCCTTCCCTTCAAGCCCGGGGCTCTTCCCACTGATCCTGGGGCCCTTTACTCTCATTGCAGGGCCCTTTATTACGGTCCCACAGGGGGACCCTTTCACAAGTTCTGCAGTGGGCCCCCTTCCTGCCATCTTGGCGCTACCCCACAGTGGTGGAATGCCAGGGACCGGACTCAAGTGTGACCTTTGCGATCCTGGAAGTTCACCCACTGGTGTGAGCAGTTTTTATTTTTTGGTATTTTAATTGTATTATTTTTTATCATTTTATTTTATTTTTTTTTACAATGTCACTGACTATGACTTTGTCCATTAAGAAATGGAAGGAGCTGGTAAATTACATATTTACCGACCCCTTCCTGGTTCTCTATTGTGACACATCCCCTGCAGCAGCTGGGAAGGGAGCACAGTGGGGGGGGGGGGGGGCACACAGGGGCCCAGAGACAGCAGAACACAAGTGAAATGGATAGGAGGAGTGTCGGGGGCAGCATACAGAGGAACCAATCTTCTCCATTTTCCTCCTGCAGCTACAGAAGGAAAAAGGAGGACAGTGATTTCTCTACATGCTGCCCCCGCCACCCCTCCTATCCAGGTGTACAGGGGAGCCACACAGGCCCCCTGGAGCATGAAGCCTGCTTGCAATTGCAACCCCTGTGGTTACGCCCCTGGGCTGGTCTTAGAAGTCCTTTTGGGTTGGCTTACCATTGGAGTTCTTTCTGGCTTTAGTAAACCTGCACATTTTAGTTACAATGAGCATTGTTACAGTCTATTTCTCTAAAGTGTAGAGATCTTAACGCAATGGGGTTGTATCGCTAGAGGCTAAAAGGCTGTTAACCTTGGTAGGGAACTTTCCCTAGAGCTTAAAGTCCTTCTAAAGCTTCAAGGTTTTTCACCTTAATGCACAGGTGTCAAACACAAGGCCAGAGGGCTGAATGCGGCCCCCCAGGCCATTTTATGTGGCCCTAGCACCTCCCTCTTCTGCAGCTGCAGCACCCCCCTTGTCTCTGCCCCCACCTTTTCTCAGTAGTCGGCAGCAGAGAGGACAGAACTCCTCTGCCAGATCCTGTGCTTCCTCTTTGCAGCTGCAGAAAGACTCGTCTTTGCCCACCCCCATCTCAGCAGTCTGAAGCAGAGAGGAGGGCAGAACTCCTCTTACAGATCCTGCACTTCTTGTCTCTGCCTCCCCTTGTCTCTGTGTTCAGCAGACTCTGGAAGCTGACTCCAGCCCTCCTCTGGTCCCCCTTCATGTAAGGGGGTGCATTGTGATGTAAAGAAGGATGGGTGACTCTTGACTTCCTTCTGATGGTGGGGAAGGCTAGTTAACAGTAACCCAGCCACCATCTGGGCACGCCTCCCTAGGGATTGGCCAGGCCCTTTTAAATATTCAGGCCTAGTATTTGAATTTTATCACCCTAAGTTTCAGAAGCTTCTTCTTGAGGCAGGGGGAAACAGGCAAACTCCCAACATGTGGAGCTCTGAACAGACCAAACTAAGTAATCCCTGCTGCTTTGATTACAGCAGAAGCCCAAAAAAATGAATTTACCTAACAACTTAACAGAAGGACTTTACATCTAGGTAAAACATGAAACTCCTATTATAATCCTAATCCTTTGCAGCTGCTAAAGACTGTGTTTAAAGTTTGACCACTTGACTCGTTAAAAGTTTAAAATGCCGTTCCCTACTTCTAAATTTGTAACAACAAAATATCAGGAAGCCAAGTGAGAGTTTTGCAAACCCTCTGTTACCTCCGGCACCCCACTCTTTTCTGGAATGACTCAGCCATTGGCTGAGAACCTGGAATGTTTCCTAATAAAAACTCGAACAATGACTGCAAACAGTCATACTTCCTTGGAAATAAAGTATCTCATGTGATGAGAGAAAAGTCTGCTGTGTTGCCTGATCACCTAGCTACAGGGCTATCACTACTTGGCACACTTCTTGAGTATTTGACAGTCCCACAACCCCCCAGAATAGCTCAGTTGGTGAGTGGGAGGAGAGTGACTGGCACCAGCTCCACATTACCAGAGCACTGCCCCAACTCATGGACCATTCCACTGCCAATCCATCTTAAATGGGGATCCTACCAGCATCATTTAGGCCCCATTCACACCTGAGCATTTTGTAGCGTGAAGATTGAAGCTCCAAAATACTCAATATCCAAGATCCCAAGTATTTCAATGACAGCCATTCACATATGAGTTCTCAGGTACCTGTAGCTAATTGAGCTTGTTTTCAGGCAGATTTGGGCATTATTGGCCCCATGGGCTTCAATGAGAACACCTGTAAATGCTTAAATCAAGCATTTTCAAGTGTTTTTTTCATGCATGTTTCATCAATTTTTTAGCTGAATGCTTGAATATGGATGCAAAAACGCTCTAACAAAAACTGATAATTCCTCTGCACAGATGTCAATGCAACCTAGCACTACCCTTAGGTTAATTAGGGCCCTTTATAACTTACAGGGGATCTCCAGCAAAAAACATCAACAACTTCGCACCTGGAGCAATTTTTTACTTTTTCACACATATATTAAACTCAGCATTTTGTGCTAGAAAATGAATTATAACCCCAGAACAACTACTTATTTTCTGAAATTAGAAGCAGTTGCAATTTTTAAATACACTAAAATAAATGTTAGTCCATGCAGCACAATATAATTCCCACTTTTTGGTAAACTATAAAAGATGGGGTTGTGTTGAGTAAAGAGATACCAAACATGTCAAGTCTCAAAATTGTATGTGCCTGTGAAAGTGCCAAAACTATGGTACCCAAAATTGTCTATAGGTTATTCTTTAAAACCTTTATCAGTTTAGAGTTAACTGTGAATGATGGCCTTAAAATTTTTACTCTCATTCCAAGGTTCACATTGATACTTCACATGTGTGGTGCAACTGTTGTTTACATACACGCACGCGCCCTACGCTCCTCTGACCTCCACTGTAGCAAATTATACACGCACGCGCCCTATGCTCCTCTGACCAGTGGCGGCCGGCCCATAGGGGGCGCAGGGCCCCCCCCCCCCCAAAAAAAAAGAAAAAGAAAAAAAAAAGATTTAAAAAAAAAAAGGGGCGCCCGTCTCATTGGTGCCTATGGGGGTGGGGTTTTTCACCCGCAGAGGCGCCGATAGACGGCCTACTGGGGCGTAACTGTAGCGCAGAGCTCTGCGCTACACCACCCCCCTTTTGGCGTCCGCCGCATTGGTGCCGATGGGGGGTGGGGTTTTCCACCAGCAGAGGCGCCAATTGGCGGCCTTCTGGGGCGTAACTGTAGCGCAGAGCAATGCGCTACACCACCCCCTTTTGTGATGTCCTGGATCATGATTGGTCCAGACTCCAGCCTGGACCAATCATGATTCAGGACATCCATGGTGACCTCGTTGGGGGCGGTGGCGGTGCGTTCATCAGTCACTCACCGTCACCGCCCGGTCACTTTCCCGCTGCAGCCCGCCGCAGAAGAGGAGTCGCGAGGAGGGGAGAAGCCTGTGCCATGCCTATTCCACCACCTGCGCCATGCCTGTACCATCTGTGCCATGCCTATTCCACCACCTGTGCCATGACCTTACCATCACCTGTGCCATGACCTTACCATCACCTGTGCCATGCCTGTACCATCTGTGCCATGCCTATTCCACCACCTGTGCCATGACCTTACCATCACCTGTGCCATGCCTATTCCATCACCTGTGCCATGCCTGTACCATCTGTGCCATGCCTATTCCATCACCTGCGCCATGCCTGTACCATCTGCGCCATGCCTATTCCACCACCTGTGCCATGCCTGTACCATCTGTGCCATGCCTATTCCACCACCTGTGCCATGCCTGTGCCATGCCTATTCCACCACCTGCGCCATGCCTGTGCCATGCCTATTCCACCACCTGCGCCATGCCTGTGCCATTCCTATTCCACCACCTGCGCCATGCCTGTACCATCTGTGCCATGCCTATTCCACCACCTGTGCCATGACCTTACCATCACCTGTGCCATGACCTTACCATCACCTGTGCCATGCCTGTACCATCTGTGCCATGCCTATTCCACCACCTGTGCCATGACCTTACCATCACCTGTGCCATGCCTATTCCATCACCTGTGCTATGCCTGTACCATCTGTGCCATGCCTATTCCATCACCTGCGCCATGCCTGTACCATCTGCGCCATGCCTATTCCACCACCTGTGCCATGCCTGTACCATCTGTGCCATGCCTATTCCACCACCTGCGCCATGCCTGTGCCATGCCTATTCCACCACCTGCGCCATGCCTGTACCATCTGTGCCATGCCTATTTCATCACCTGTGCCATGCCTGTGCCATGCCTATTCCACCACCTGTGCCATGCCTGTACCATCTGTGCCATGCCTATTCCACCACCTGCACCATGCCTGTGCCATGCCTATTCCACCACCTGCGCCATGCCTGTACCATCTGTGCCATGCCTATTCCATCACCTGTGCCATGCCTGTGCCATGCCTATTCCACCACCTGTGCCATGCCTGTACCATCTGTGCCATGCCTATTCCACCACCTGCGCCATGCCTATGCCATGCCTATTCCACCACCTGCGCCATGCCTGTACCATCTGTGCCATGCCTATTCCATCACCTGTGCCATGCCTGTGCCATGCCTATTCCACCACCTGCGCCATGCCTGTACCATCTGTGCCATGCCTATTCCACCACCTGTGCCATGACCTTACCATCACCTGTGCCATGACCTTACCATCACCTGTGCCATGCCTGTACCATCTGTGCCATGCCTATTCCACCACCTGTGCCATGACCTTACCATCACCTGTGCCATGCCTATTCCATCACCTGTGCCATGCCTATTCAATCACCTGCGCCATGCCTGTACCATCTGTGCCATGCCTATTCCACCACCTGTGCCATGACCTTACCATCACCTGTGCCATGCCTATTCCATCACCTGTGCCATGCCTGTAACATCTGTGCCATGCCTATTCCATCACCTGCGCCATGCCTGTACCATCTGCGCCATGCCTATTCCACCACCTGTGCCATGCCTGTACCATCTGTGCCATGCCTATTCCACCACCTGTGCCATGCCTGTACCATCTGTGCCATGCCTATTCCACCACCTGCGCCATGCCTGTGCCATGCCTATTCCACCACCTGCGCCATGCCTGTACCATCTGTGCCATGCCTATTCCACCACCTGTGCCATGCCTGTGCCATGCCTATTCCACCACCTGCGCCATGCCTGTACCATCTGTGCCATGCCTATTCCATCACCTGTGCCATGCCTATTCCACCACCTGCGCCATGCCTGTACCATCTGTGCCATGCCTATTCCACCACCTGTGCCATGACCTTACCATCACCTGTGCCATGCCTGTACCATCTGTGCCATGTCTATTCCACCACCTGCGCCATGCCTATTCCACCACCTGTGCCATGCCTATTCCATCACCTGCGCCATGCCTGTACCATCTGTGCCATGCCTATTCCACCACCTGTGCCATGACCTTACCATCACCTGTGCCATGCCTATTCCATCACCTGTGCCATGCCTATTCCACCACCTGTGCCATGCCTATTCCATCACCTGTGCCATGCCTGTACCATCTGTGCCATGCCTATTCCATCACCTGCGCCATGCCTGTACCATCTGTGCCATGCTTATTCCACCACCTGTGCCATGACCTTACCATCACCTGTGCCATGCCTATTCCATCACCTGTGCCATGCCTGTACCATCTGTTCCATGCCTATTCCATCACCTGCGCCATGCCTGTACCATCTGTGCCATGCCTATTCCACCACCTGTGCCATGCCTGTACCACCTGTGCCATGCCTATTCCATCACCTGTGCCATGCCTATACCATCTGTGCCATGCCTATTCCATCACCTGTGCCATGCCTGTACCATCTGTGCCCTGCCTGTACCATCACCTGTGCCATGCTTGTACCATCTGTGCCATGCCTATTCCATCACCTGTGCCATGCCTATACCATCTGTGCCATGCCTTTTTCAATCACCTGTGCCATGCCTGTACCATCACCTGTGCAATGCCTGTACCATCACCTGTGCAATGCCTATTCCATCACCTGTGCCATGCCTGTACCATCACCTGTGCCATGCCTGTACCATCACCTGTGCCATGCCAATACCATCACCTGTGCCATGCCTATACCATCACCTGTGCCATGCCTATACCATCACCTGTGCCATGCCTATTCCACCACCTGTTCCATGCCTATACCATCTGTGCCATGCCTATTCCATCACCTGTGCCATGCCTGTACCATCTGTGCCATGCCTATACCATCACATGTGCCATGCCTGTACCATGACCTCAAAGTCATGCAATTTTTTTACCGCGTTTTTTGCCGCGAAGCAATACCTATTACATTTTTGTTTTTGCGCCCCCCCAAAAATTTTGAGCACCAGCCGCCACTGCCTCTGACCCCCACTGCAGCTAATCAAGTACAGATCTTGCCTAATTAGCTGCTTCTCCAGCTACAGTAGCCACTGAATGAACAAACTGAACTGAACGTGACAAAATACTCATGACTTTTGGCTTCATTTCCTACAGAGGAGATCAGGGAACAGATGATCCTCAATCTCCCCCTCCTCTCACCAATTCATGCTTGAATTAAAAAAAATATTTAATATATATTATTGAATACATAATTGATGCATTAACCACTTGACCTCCAGAAGATTTTACCCCCTTCATGACCAAGGCATTTTTTGCTATTTAGCATTGTGCTACTTTAAATGGCAATTGTGCAGTCCTACAACACTGTGCCAAAACTACGTTTATGTCATGTTTTATCCACACAAATAAAGCTTTCTTTTGGTGGTATTTGGTCACCACTGGGTTTTCTTTTTATTATAGAAACAAAAAAAGACAGAAAATTAAAAAAAAACAAAAAACAGTTTTTCTAATTTCTGTAATAAAACATATCCAATAAAATCAAATTTCTTCAAAAATTTAGGCTAAAATGTATTCTGCTACATGACTGAATAAAATAGCGAAAAACTCTGCTAATATATGATCAATAAACAATAAAAATAATATAGTAAAGCAGCAACTCTCATGCGAGACATAAACAATGTACCAAATATAAATAACTTTATAGAGTTGCGCTAATAAAACAAAGAAAAGTCCACAAGTGTGATAATAAATCTCTTTCCAAAGTGCTGTGATAGTATTCCTGACGTGCATCTCTACCATCCATAACCTTGAAATGTGATCTGTGCGTCTATGCCACCACCTAGAGCTAAAACTCACTTACCAGCTCCTGTGGACCCCTTGTTACAGGAGGTCACTTGCGCTTGTGGCTATAACCCAGCCAAGGCTTTTGCTGGTTCAAAGAAATCTGTATAGATACACGGGGGAAACCTCTCAATGTTGTTACTGCTGATGAAACCAGATTGTTGGGATGTTCTGCAGATTTCCTATATATCAACCACTTAAGGCCCGGAAGATTTTCCTGCTCAAAGACCAGGCCCTATTTTGCGATTCGGCACTGAGTGACTTTAACCACTTAAGCCCCGGAGGATTTGGCTGCTAAACGACCAGAGGGTATTTTGCGATTCGGCACTGCGTGACTTTAACGGACAATTGCGCGGTCGTGCGACGCTGTACCTAAACGAATTTGGCGTCCTTTTTTTCCCACAAACAGAGCTTTCTTTTGGCGGTATTTGATCACCTGTGCGATTTTTTGATCACGCGCTATAAACAAAAAAAGAGCGTAAATTTTGCAAAAATAGCAATATTTTTCCCTTTTTTTTATATGAAATTCCCCCAAAAAAAAATGTAAAAATCAAAATTTTTTAATATTTTCGGCCAATTTGTTTTATGCTACCTATGTTTGGTAAAAAAAATCGCAAAAAGCGTATTTTGATTGGTTTGCGCAAAAGTTATTGCGTTTACTAACAAAGGGAAAGATTTTTGTCATTTTTGTTGTTTTTTTTTTTAACGCGTAATGGCGGCGATCTGCGATTTTTTTTGCGGTACTGCGACATTGCGGCGGACAGATCGGACCCTTGACTGACATTTTTGACACTTTTGGGGTTACCAGTGACATTTCTACAGTAATCAGTGCTATATATATGCACTGTTACTGTAAAAATACACTGGTAGTGAAGGGGTTAACTTTATTTGAGAGGGAGGGGCTGTGTGTGTCCCTAGGGGCGTGATTCTAACTGTGATTGGCTGTGGCTTCAACTGTATGCAGAGTGATCAATGGATCTACATAGTAGATCCATGTGATCATCTCTCATACAGAGAGGAGAATGACAGGCAGCTTGTTTACACAAGCTGCCTGATTTTCTCCCTCTCCCCCGCCGATCGCAGAGTGGCCGGCGGCGATCGGGTCCGCCGGTCACACGCGCGGGGGGGTCCGTGACCACACGGGAGCAGGAGCGCGCCTCCGGCGGCGCGCGCTCGCTCCCTAAACCCTCACAGGCGAGCGACGTAGACCTACGTCACTTTGCCTGTGAGGGGCTGACCGCCGCCGTAGATAGTCGTGCGGCGGTCGGCAAGTGGTTAACGGACAATTGCGCGGTTGTGCGACGCTGTACCAAAATTAAATTGACGTCCTTTTTTTCCCACAAACAAAGCTTTCTTTTGGTGGTATTTGATCCCTGTGCGATTTTTATTTTTTGCGCTATAAACAAAAAAAGAGCGACAATTTTGAAAAAATAACAATGTTTTTCACCTTATTTTTTAAATGAAATTCTCCAAAAAAAAAAGTAAAAATCTTATTTTTTAACATTTTAGGCCAATTTGTTTTCTGCTACATATTTTTGGTAAAAAATAAGCGGATTTTGATTGGTTTGCGCAAAAGCTATTGCGTTTACTAACTGGCAGGGAAGGGGTTAACTTTATTGATGAGCAAGGGGTTAGGTGTGTCCCTAGGGGCATTATTCTATCTGTCAGGGGGCGTGGCTTGTCAGATCATCACAGAGACATACGATCCTACATAGCAGGATCGTATAGCCTTAGTGATGATCTACAGGAGAATGACAGACGGCTGTGTTTACATCAGCCGTCTGTCTTTCTCCCTCTCCTGAGGGAGATCGCGAGTGACCGGCGGACATTGGAGCCGCCGGTCACACGCGCGGGGATGTCAGTGAACGAGCGGGATGGGAGAGCGCCGTCGCCGGCGTGCGCTCGCTCCTTACAGGCTCGTGGGCCAATGACATACCAGTACGTCACTTTACCTGTAGGGGGCTGACTGACACAGTATATAGTCGTGCGGCAGTCGGCAAGTGGTTAACTAGGATTATTATACACCTCCCACTGTGCAATCAAGCCACATCCCAAAATAGTTGCATAATGTTCTACAAGAGTTTCGGGCTATAATGCTCACACCCTTCTTTAGGTAGGAACAAACATACAAATTCTGCTACATGTCTTTGATAAAAAATAAAATCCCAATAAGTGTGTATTAATTGGTCTGTGTGTGAAAGTTATAGTGTCTACAAACTATGGTATATATACTGGAATTTACACAGCTAGAGATGCTATACTTGTAATGGCCGTGATCAGCGACTTATAATGTGACTGTGATAGTGTGGCGGACAATCTCGTGCTAACAGACAATGGCTGGGAGGGACACTAACTGACACTGATGTTACTACCCAGATAGCAAGCAATTAAGCTGCAAGTTTGAAAACGACTTGCTAAGCGATTGCTAGACTTGCCAGGCTTCACAAGTTTGTTGCACAACCAAGCAAATCTGCATTGCATGACTCCAGATCAACTTTCTTTGCAAACATTCTGCAAGTCTGCTGCACGTTCTGGCTCAGTTATGTTGTGCAATAGTCATCCCACCACAGGGGTCACTGTGACTTGCAGAGCTCTTGCTGTAGACTCACCACTGCAGCTTTGCTCTTGCTAGAGACTCGCCACGCAAATTTGCTACAAATTGGAAAAGTGTCAACTAGAACTTGTGGTTCAAGTGTCAGTGGACGGGTGTAAGTCAAGGGGATGCTAAAGAGTGTCCTGAAGATTAAGTAGTTTACATCAAGTCTGATGCTATGAAGGAGCAAGAAGACTTAAATCTTCCATACAAGTGGCAGTATGGTTAAAGAAGTGTGTCTGCTTCCAGAAATAATCTGGTGAGGCCAAGTGAGAGTTGTCCTTATCTACTGTAAATAGTTCCAGTTGGAGTATCCCACTATTCTCTTCTCCCATCCAAGTCCCACAATAAATACCAAAAACCAAATACCCTTGACTGTTCATTGGGTAACGAGCAATTGGAAGTAAGGATGAATGTGTGAATTGTCCCCTAAGTGACTGTCTGCAGGTAATCAGAGGGAGGCCCAATAAGTCATCACACAGCAAGCCCTATGGGGACAGTGCTACAATAATTAAAGGAGATGTATGGGATTACATTTACAATTATACTTACCTAGGTGGATGCAGCATTGATCCGATGCTGCATCTGTCCCTCGGCGCCTCTGCACTGAGAACCAATCTATTGAACATCGCCGATCGTTCTGACAGCTCCCCGAGCAGAGAGCGGTGACTGTCAGTCAGCAGCTCTCCGCTCTGCTCCCTCCTTGCTCACTGTTGTGCTGAGCTGTGGAGGGGTGGGTAGCGACCAGCTTAGGCTCTCAGCGGCTCTCTGAGAGGCTGGGCCAGGTGTCGGTCCAGGCACCTGGCAGATCCTGACTCCGTGGTTGTGGGGACGTGGTGCCTAGACGGACATCTGTGATGTCAGCAGAGAGCGGACTCTGCTAAAAACGGGTAACAGGAGTGCAGAACGAACTGCACTCTTGTGATCCATAAGAGATGTACAGCCAAACGAGCTTTGGCTGTACATCTCCTTTAACCACTTGGCCACTGCTCACATTGCTGCTACTGCAGCAATGTGGCTCGTTATCGTCCAGCGACGTAAACCTACGTCGCTGGACTCCTCCCCCTGTAGGCAGCGCTCGCGCGCCGCCGGAGGCGCGCTCCCGCTGTTTTCAGTCACAGCGGGAGTCGGGCCAGGGGAGGAGCGGCCGCTCTTCCTCAATCATCTGGGAATCGAGTTTGGAGATCCGCCCGCCTGTGTAAACATCCGATAGCATAGCTGAAGCATAGCATAGCTGACATCCGATCTGTCCCTGACTCACTCAGTCACCTCCCCCCCCCCCCCACACGTTAGTAAGCACCAGGCATACATTAACCCCTCCCTCTCCAATAAAATTAACCCCTTCCCTGCCAGTGTCATTTTTACAGTAACAGTGCATATATATAGCACTGATTACTGTAGCAATGTCACTGGTACCCCCAAAAGTGTAAAAAATGTCAGTCAAGGGTCCGATCTGTCCGCCGCAATGTTGCAGTCCCGCAAAAAAAATCGCAGATCGCCGCCATTACGCTTAAAAAAAAAAAAACTCCAAAAATGACAGAAATCTTTCCCGTAGTTAGTAAACGCAATAACTTTTGCGCAAACCAATCAAAATACGCTTATCGTGATTTTTTTTACCAAACATATGTAGCAGAAAACAAATTGGCCAAAAATTAAAAAAAATTAGATTTTTACATTTTTTGGGGGGGAATTTCATATAAAAAAATGTTAAAAATATTGTTATTTTTTCAAAATAAATGCTCTTTTTTTGTTTATAGCGCAAAAAGTAAAAATCGCACAAGTGATAAAATACCACCAAAAGAAAGCTCTATTTGTAGGAAAAAAAGGACGTAAATTTAGTTTGGGTACGGCGTCGCACGACCGGGCAATTTTCAGTTAAATTCGCACAGCGCCGAATCGCAAAAAGTGGCCTGGACGTAAGACAGCAAAATCCTCCGGTGGTAAAGTGGTTAAAAGGCAAGACTTTTTTTTTTTAGTTTTGAATAGAGTGGAGATTGATTAGCACACCTCTCAGTTTTTTATTGAGATTCACCCTCTCTATATGTCTTGTTTACCATTATCATTGAAAGTAAAAGAAAATCCAAAATTTTGGGCTGTCCCCAGAAAAGCAATAGATGGAAATCTTCCAATGAGGACACTAGTTCTGTTGCCCTGGGGGTCCCCAAGGAATTCCCTTAATTTGCAGGGATTTCCTCTCACGTCCTGTTTGGCTATGGGACAGAAAGTGAAGGAAAATCTCCCCAATGGGACACAGATGGTGAAAAAAAAAATCTGGCAGGGGGTATAACCCTCCCTTACGCTATCCAAAATGATAAAAAAATGTTTTGCCTATATAGCAAGGTTTCCAGGCCTATGGCCTGATGTGGGTCTGCCATTAGTACCAGTAATATCTCCAGCCCATGTGAGCTGTGACCCTGGGTGTGAAAACAGAAGCAGCGACAACTCCGGCATCTTAGTTTGTGGTTTTTATTGGAATTAAGGAGAAGGGAATGAGTGGGATACTCCTTGAGGCTTAACTAATTACAATTGAGATTTTTACTTCTAAAATGCCCGTTGGCGCTTCCTTGACGCCAGCCAACGCTCACTGACACTGAGAATATTCTGTAAAACAGAAGAAGTGCTGAATCCTTGACTTATTGTCCAGAAGATCCAAGACTGAGAACCGTAGAACTCCTGACACTGTTGTACTGTGAAAGTCACTGAATACTTTCCCCCGCTTGGCACAGCTTGAGGTAGTATATAGTAGAATTCTGTATAGCTGACGCTTTAACTGGCACAGTCTTTACAATTCAGAGCCCAAACTGCAGGTGCCCCCTTTAACCTTGAACTCTTCAGGGTCCACTGACTATGTACCCCCTCTGTAGCTTCAGGGTCCTCAACCTAGGTACCCCCTTTACAGCTAGCTGACACTGGATGCCAGAACCTCTTCAGGAGTGGTCCCCTCTGACTTCAGACAGACCCCCAGGGGCAATCCTCAGTACTCACCACTTGTGTAGGCTTTCCTGGGACTGGACCCCTCTCTCTCTCCGCAGGCTCTCGGCACACCGGATCCCCTCAGCTCAACTCAGCACGCTCTGGACACTCAGGCAACACCCAGAGACATCCACCTTCCTCAGACAGGAGGAGAGACAGCCGCACTCTCCTTCCTGGGACTCTGCTCCCGCCAAAGACACCGTGCTACGCACTTCCCCCCATACTTATACCTACTCCCAGAATCCTTTGCAGCATAATCTGCCTTCTGGGGTAGTTACAAGCCTGGATGTGTCCCCTGATTGGGCTTCCCACACTGCCCTATGAGAAGCCTCTCACAGGAGCCAATGGGGATACTTCTCCCCTCAGCAGGCACATCTGGAAGCCCTGACACCCTACTAAATAAATCACAGCCCTGCTGTTAGGCAGACAAGGCCCACTATACATTTACCTAGCACCTACCTGTAGGGTGCTACACCTATAGTTCTACTTTGGGACTTTAAGATTTAAGAGCTGTTGGCTCCATACATAAAAAGTATCTGGTGTTGATTTGGGCAAGCTATGCATGTGGATAGAAGCTTTTGGTGCACTGATATTGGATGTTGTAGAAGGGTGTTTAGGAAAATATGTGTACAGGAGACATCAGAGTGTGGTATTGATATCTGTACAGAGAACGTTGGAGGATATGCTAATCTTTAGATAGAAAATACACCCAGCATCTTCTAAATTCCTCACCCCTCTTTTTATGTTCTCATCTTACAAGTCTGATTCTGGAATGTTGACTGAATTTGAGATAAGCTGAGCAAACTCTGGGTGGAAACTCTTTCTTAAAGGTAAAGCTGGGCATACACTAATCAAAATTTGGCAGGTTCAGCATTTGCCCTTATTTTTCTTCTGTAAATGTATATGTGGTAAAGCTTTGCTTTGTAAATGTAGCGCCACCCCTTTGTTTTGTAAATGTTGCACCACCCCAGTGAGGGCTGCTGGAAAATGACTGACCCCAAAGGTTGCCCTGACCTTGCAAGCCTTCTGACACCTCTGACACCCTGGGTTCAGACATATTTTAAAGTGATAGTACCATTACACAGACACCAGTTTGTAGCAAAGTAACAAGTATTTTAGTTAACCGCTTGCCGGCTGTCTAACGTGCATTTACTGCGGCAAAGCGGCTCTATTGCGCAAAATCACGAACCTGCATGTAATTTTGTGCAATAGCCACTAGGTGGCAGGGGCGCACCACAGAAGGTGCGATCGCATGCTGATTGGACAGAGGGGGAGCCAATCATCAGGTTCGGTGGATTGCCGTTCTGACAGGGGAGAAGATAGAGATCTTGCGTTCCTGCTAAGCAGGAACCCAATTTTATTTAGGTACAGCATTGCACGACCGCGCAATTGTCAGTTAAAGTAATGCAGTGCCTTATAGCAAAAAATGGCCTGGTCATTAAGGAGCTAAAACCTTCCGGGGCTGAAGTGGTTAAAGCAAAACTATATGCAATTTTTTTTTTCATATACGCATACGGTCCGTTTGTCCGTTTTTCATCCATCCGTTGACGGATGAAAAACGAACATCAATGCATCTCTATGTAAAAACGGATGACAACGGATGATCATCCGTTAACATCCGTTTTCATTCGCTTCCGTCAATGTCCGTTTTTTTGGAACGGATGAATGCCCTATTTTTCATCCATCAATAAAACAGATCGGACTGTAGCAAGGTTTCCAGGCCTGTGGCCTGATGTGGGTCATTAGTACCGGAATCCTCTCCAGCCCATGTGAGCTGAGTCCCTGGGTGTGACAACTGAAGCAGCGACAACTCCAGCATCTTTGTTTGTGGTTTTTATTATAAGTTAAAGGGGATGGGAGAAGGAAATGAGTGGGATACTCCTTTAGGCTTGAACAAATTAAAATTGGGACTTTGATCCTGAAAATGCCCGTTGGCACTTCCTTGACGCCAGCCAACGCTCACTAACACTGAGTACACACTGCAACTTGATAGAAGTGCTGAATCCTCGACTGAAAGTCAAGAAGATCCAGGACTGTGAAACTGTAGAATTACTGACACTGCTGAACTGTGAAAGTCACTAGATACTTCCCTCCTGGAGTGAAGTAGTATACTGTAGAACACTGCAAAGCTGTAACTTGACTGGCACACTCTGCACAACTCAGGGCCAGACTGTGGATGCCCCCTTTAGCTTGACTCTTCAGGGTCCACTGCTAGCTGACCTTGGTTCCCGAACCTCTTCCGGAGTGGTCCCCTCTGACTCTGGCAGACCCCCAGGGGCAATCCTCAGTACTCACGACCTGTGTAGGCTTTCCTGGGACTGGACCCCTCTCGCTTTCCGCAGGCTCTCGGCACACCGGATCCCCTCAGCTCAAATCAGCACTCTCTGGATGCTCAGACGACCCCCAGAGATATCTGCTTCATCAGACAGGAGGAGAGAGGCAGCCGCACTCTCCCTCCTGGGACTCTGCTCCCGCCAAAGAGGCATCGCCAAAGTCATGCACTCCCCTCAGACTTTTACCCACTCCCAAAATCCTTTGCGGCAGAATCTGCCTTCTGGGGTAGTTACAAGCCTGAATGTATCCCTGATTGGGTTTCCTTCACTGCCCAATGAGAAGCCTCTCACAGGGCCAGTGAGGAGACTCCTCTTACAGCAGACACACTTGGTAGCCATGACAACCTACCTCACAAAAGAAAACATGGCTCTGCTGTTAGGCAGACAAAGCCCACTATATTTTACCTAGCACCTACCTGTAGGGTGCTACAGGACAAAAAATGGATGTAAACGGACAACTTTGGAGTCGTACAAGTGTGAAAGGGGCCCAAAGCCGAATTGAACCGCCACATTAAAGAAATATAAAAAGTTGCATCCGGGAGCTTTTTGTAATTATTAACCAGTATGCACCACATAATAGCACATTATAGTAGACTTACCTGGCAAGCAATCCCTTCCAGTGGTGTCAGTGATCTCGGCTGTCATGGGCATTTCCATCTTCTCCCAGCCTTCCTTCTGAGTTCAGATTCTTCGGCCACTAAATTGGCTGGGCTGCAATTATGTCATGCATGCGTACCGGAGCTGGTGGGGCCAGCTGTCAAAATACAAAAGCCGTAGTGGGAGATTTGTTCATCCACGATGCTGTATAGCAATGGTCTTCAAACTATGGCCCTCCAGCTGTTCGGGAACTACAATTCCCATCATGCCTAGTCATGTCTGTGAATGTCAGAGTTTTACAAGGCCTCATGGGATGTGTAGTTCCGCAACAGCTGGAGGGCCATAGTTTGAGGATCCCTGCTGTATAGCATGCATGGATGAATCATTGGGAATGATTTATTAAAACTGTGCAAAATCTGGTGCAGCTCTGTATAAAAACCAATCAGCTTCTAGATTTTTTTTGCCAAAGCTTAATTGAACAAGCTGAAGTTAGAAGATAGTTGGCTAACATGCACAGCTGCACCAGATTTTGCCCTCTCCAGTTTTAGTAAATCAACCACAGTCAGTTTCTTTTTTTTTTTTGCATTCATTCTGCAGGCCTGCATCATTTCTGGTGCAAACATAAAAAAAATTATTGACCAATAATTTAGGATTTGGCAAATCTTGGGGATCCACCTCAAACTCAAGGTTATGGTGAATCATCCCTAATTACCACTGTGCTGGAAAAAATATCCTTTACACAGTGTTCTAAGGATTGATGTGGGTTTTAAATTTGGCCTAGTTTACACTTGCAGTTAATGGGATGGGGGATATAAAAGAGCAGTGGAGAAGATGGAGGATGTGCACACAATGCAGCAAAAATTTGACTCCCTGGAATGTTTCACAGTACTGTGTAGTGCCGCCAAATGCAGCCCGTTAATGGGATCACTCTGCAGTTGCCCTGCTGTGGTTACAGCATGATGTGGTGAGCTTTTAAGGGTTAAACCAGGCAGTGAGGAAGCTACTTATTGCTTTCCAGCTGCCTCTTAAGTGACCTCTGAAAAGCTACCCACCTTGAATTACCTCTCCCAGGGACAGCAGGGGCTGGTGCATGTGTAAATGAGTAAAAACAAAATAGGTACTGGGGCACCCTTCAAAACCCCACACTAGGAAGGGGTGAACCCCCAGAGAAAACTGGACTTGATGATGCGCCAAGCAATAGAGACTATAACCAACAACAGAAATAAAACCAAAAAAGAGCTTTATTACAAAATCTCATTCAAATAAACTCAATCTCTTAAAACTACCATTGCTTAAATTCAAATGCATCATAGTTGTTTCTCCATACAGTGTATCTGGTAAGTATTCACAGCGTTTCACTTTTTCCACATTTTTTTTTATGTTACAGCCTTATTTAAACATGGATTAAATAAATTATTTTCTTCAAAATTCTACAAACAATACCCCATAATGACAACATGAAAGAAGTTTGATGAGATCTTTGCAAATTTATTAAAGATAAAAAACGAAAAAAATCCCATGTACATACTTATTCACAGCCTTTGCCATGACACTCAAAATTAAGCTCAGATGCATCTTGTTTCCACTGATCATCCTTGAGATGTTTCTACAACTTGATTGGAGTCCACCTGTGGTAAATTCAGTTGATTGGACATGATTTGGAAAGACACACACCTGTCTATATAGGTCCCACAGTTAACAGTCCATATCATGGCACAAACCAAGAAATGAAGTCCAAGGAATTGTCTGTAGATCTCAGAGGCAGGATTGTATCGAGGCACAGGTCTGGGGAAGGGTACAAAAATTTCTGCAGCATTGTGGTCCCAATGAGCACAGTGGCCGCCATCATCCGTAAATAGAAGATGTTTGTAATCAACAAGACTCTTCCTAGAGCGGGTCACCCGGCCAAACTGAATGATAAGGGGAGAAGGGCCTTAGTCAGAGAGGTGACCAAGAACCCGATGGTCACTCTAACAGCGTTTTTTCTGTGGGGTGTGGAGAACCTTCTAGAAGAACAACCATCTCTGCAGCACTCCACCAATCAGGCCTGTATGGTAGAGTGGCCAGACGGAAGCCTCTCCTCAGTAAAAGGCACATGACAGCCTGCCCGGAGTTTGCCAAAAGGCATCTGAAGGACTCTCAGACCATGAGAAACAAAATTCTCTGGTCTCATGAAAGAAGAATTTAACTTTTTGGCCTGAATGTCTGGAGGAAACCAGGCACTGCTCATCACCTGGCAAACACCATTTCTACGGTGAAGCATAGTGGTGGCAGCATCATGCTGTGGGGATGTTTTTCAGTCGCAGGAACTGGGAGACTAGTCAGGATTGAGGGAAAGATGAATACAGCAATGCAGAGAGACATCCTTGATGAAAACTTGCTCTAGAGCGCTCTGGACCTCAGACTGGGGCGAAGGTTTTCTTCCAACAGGACAACGACCCTAAGCACACAGCCAAGATAACAAAGGAGTGGCTATAGGACAACATGTGAATGTCCTTGAGTGGCCCAGTCAGAGCCCATACTTGAACCTGATTGAACATCTCTGGAGAAATCTAAAAATTACTGTGCACCGACGCTCCACCTCCTACCTGATGGAGCTTGAGAGGTCCTGCAAAGAAGAATGGGAGTAACTGCCCAAAAATAGGTGTGCAAAGCTTGTAGCATCATACTCAAAAAGACTTGAGGCTAGAATTGGTGCCAAAGATGCTTCAAAAAAGTATTGAGCAAAGGTTGTGAATACTTATGTACAATTTTTTTTATACATAAGTATTCACAACATTTGCTCAATACTTTTTTGAAGCATCTTTGGCACCAATTCTAGCCTCAAGTCTTTTTGAGTATGATGCTACAAGCTTGGCACACCTATTTTTGGGCAGTTTCTCCCATTCTTCTTTGTATTTCAGAGGATGGACATTAACACAATATTGGAAAGCTAGATATACAGTGCATTCAGAAAGTATTCACAGCACTTCACTTTTTCCACATTTTGTTATGTTAAAGCCTTATTCCAAAATTAATTTGATTCATTATTTTCCTCAAAATTCTACAAAAAATACCCCATGATGACAACATGAAAGAAGTTTGTTTGAAATCTTTGCAAATTTATTACAAACTTCTTTCATGTTGTCATCATGGGGTATTTTTTGTAGAATTTTGAGGAAAATAATGAATCAAATTAATTTTGGAAAAAGGCTGTAACATAACAAAATGTGGAAAAAGTGGAGCGCTGTGAATACGGTACTTTCTGGATGCACTGTATATCTAGCTTTGCAATATTGTGTTAATGTCCGTCCTCTGGAATACAAATTTAACCATATTATAGTTATTAGGCATAGCTGTGACTCATGTCATGACTCTTTGTAAAAATGTTTACACACTAAATGCATCTGACCATGAGATTTTTCTCATAGAAGGACATTTGTTCATTTTTTCAATTTAAAATTGAAACAAATAGAAACAGGCTATTTGGCTTCATACCATTTAACAGAGATAAGTGAAGCTTAAAGGCCATAACGAATAATTTGTGGCTCTTCCGTTAACCTCATTCTGAAGTCTTTAGACCAGTCATATGATCTCAAAGGTCAGTGGTCTAGGATGCTTAGAGAAGCACTCATGTAATAAAAAGAAAGGGGTGCTGCTATAGCCCCCCTTTCTTTATGGGATGGTGGCAGGGGAATAAAAAATCTAAGAGTTATCAATAGGTTTTCCCTTTAGGTGGCCAGGGTCAGTGAACTTTTGACCTGAGTCAGGCTGAGGTAGATAACAGGAGTATTATTTTTAATGTATAATTTTTCCCGCCTGCTTTTCAGGGCTATCACTGGGCAGATTTAGAGTGTGGAGCTCCGCTCCCGCCCAAATATTCCCGCTCCTGGTCAGTATTTCCAGCTCAAGCTGGTTCCAGAGAGGGGCTATTTAAGAAGCGACCGCGGGACTCCGGGTCACTTCGTTCCTGTCAGGACCTCAGATCTCTTCAGCGTTCCTGTACCACCTATCATAATGAGCCTTATCAGGAAGCTAATAGAGAAAGCTGGAGAGAAGGGCAGCGAGGACTGGCTCCGCCGCTGCCTTGAATTACCGCTGTCGTCGGCGCAGTCAGCCTCGGTCGCTTCAGCGTCGGCAGCCATGGAGGTTCCCAGCGGCAGCGGAAGTGGAGTCCCGTTGGAAGAAGGAGCGAGTGAAGAGACATCTCGCCCGGCGGACATCGGAGTTATGGCAGCCGGGTCATCGCACATGCGCAGTAGCGTCTCGGCGGTCATTCACGAAACGGAGGCTGGCCCATCGAAGAGACGCCGGATGCCCCGGAAGAGCTACTCACCGTCAACCGGAAGAGATGAAGCCGGTCCGTCTCGAAGAAGCTCCCCCCATGGAAGAGGAGGCCGTCGCCCGAATCGGAGCCAGACGGAGGAAACATCGCGGAGGCAGCGCACACCTGGGCGCAGGGCGTCAGACGATGGGTCGGTACCTGTCACCCCGGAGGGGGGCCCCCCTCCGGCCGCCAGAGCAGCATCCTCTTCAGCACAGGCCGGAGCGTCGGCTCTGCCTGCATCGGGTGAGTCATCTGCCCCTGAGTCCATGTCTTCTCTGATGTTACAGTTGTTATCTGAATTTAGGTCTTTCACTGAGCATTTTAAAAATTCCCCTGAAGTCCCTAATGATGCTAGTTCTGTGTGGATAGCGCCACCTAGTGGGGAAATTTCAGTCAGTCAGCCTGCTTCATCTTTTGATCTGGCTCAGAGCCAGAACTTACCCGAAGTTTGTTTAAGGGAACCATTGACTTGTGAAGTTTCCCCCCTTGGTTTCCACCTTTCTGAAGCAATAAAAGATAAGATCTGGCAGGGAGCATTTATTGACCTATTGTCTCTGTTACCATCAGCTAAGGATTTTGCAAATAAAAAAGATGACGAGGAGAGGAAGAGACCAATTGCTAGGTCCTTCAATAACTGGTTACAAGCTTTTTTAATATATTCCAGTGTGCTTTGTGAAAAGTTCCCAAATAGAAGTGTGGGATTATTTCAGCACATGGAAATAGTCTTGGAGGCTTATAAAAATTTTGGGGGTTTAGCCTGGTTTAGCTACGACGTAGCTTTCAGGCAAAAATTATCAGTTCAGCCTTCATTAAAATGGGGAGTAAAGGACGTGGGGCTGTGGCTTGATCTTTTTGTCCCTCAGCGGTCCTTTCTCCCCAAGCCTAATGTCAACCCTCAACAGACAGGCCTCCAGTCCTTTAAGAAAGGCTTATGTTTCAATTTCAATGAAACACAATGTAGATGGCCCGGATCATGCAAGTTTAAGCATGAATGCGCATTTTGCGCCGGGCCACATCCCGTGTTCAAATGTTTTAAAAGGATGGCAGCACAACAGTCAGGTGTTCAAAAAAGCCAACTCCCCAGTGAAGCTGCCAGAAATGCTCCCCTGGCTCCTCCGCTATCCAGACCGGGAGAAAGCGGACTTCTTAATTGAGGGATTTACATTCGGTTTTGTGCTGCCTTCCTTTAAGGGCAATGGCTGTGTCATCCATAGAAACCTAAAATCAGTTCTGGGCCTGCAAAGCATTGTGGCCGAAAAGATTGCTGCTGAATTAAAAGAAGGCAGATTTGCAGGTCCTTTTACCGAGCCTCCTTTCTTGGATTTTAGGGTCTCTCCATTAGGCATAGTCCAGAAAAAAGAGCCGAATTCCTACAGATTGATCCACCACCTATCTTATCCCAAAGACGAATCCCTCAACAAAGAAATTAGTGGTGAATTAGCTTCGGTTCAATATGCTACTTTCGAAGATGCCCTGGAGAGACTCCGTTTTGCAGGAAGGGGGGCTCTTTTGGCAAAGGCGGATATCAAATCCGCATTTCGTCTGTTACCCATTCATCCCAGCAATTTCAATTCTTTGGGTTTCCATTTTTTTAAACCAGTTTTATTTTGACAAGTGCCTCCCAATGGGTTGCTCATTATCTTGCTTTTATTTTGAAAGTTTCTCCACTTTTCTAGAATGGGTGGTTAGTCAGATTTCAGGGTCTCACCTTTTAGTACACTATTTAGATGATTTTCTTTTTATAGGCCCTCCTTCCTCTGACACTTGTGAAATCTTATTAAACACCTTTTTAAAAGTTTGTGAACAATTTGGGGTCCCTTTAGCCCTCGAGAAAACTTTTCCCCCATGCAACTGCATAGTGTTTTTAGGTATCACTATAGATGCGGCCCGGATGGAGTTTAGGCTACCGGAAGATAAGATTGAAAAGCTTTGCGGATCTCTTTTACAGACGATCAGAAGAAAAAAGGTTTGTCTGAAAGAGCTACAATCCCTATTGGGGTTGTTAGCCTTTGCATCCAGGGTGATACCGGTAGGTAAGATATTTTCCAGACGTATTTATGCAGCGATCTCGGGCCTAAAATCTCCCTCTTCTCACGTGAGGGTTTCAAGTGAGATGAGGGAAGACCTTCTAGTGTGGATACAATTTTTGTTATTTTTCAATGGGGCTACGGTTTGGCAGGAACCTTTTATCGTAGACAGAGATTTTTTGCTCTTTACGGATTCGGCGGGGTCTAAGGGTTTCGCCGCCATTTGGCGTAACCATTGGTGCGCGGCACCTTGGTGCGCCAAATGGAAAAATCTTGGTCTTATACGCAACATTGTCTTGCTAGAATTGTTCCCGATTATAGTGGCCCTGGAATTATGGGGCCATCATTTTCGGAACAAAAGGATTATGGTACGGACGGACAACAAGGGCGTTTTATACGCAATAAATTGCTTGTCCTCAAAATCTCCGCCCGTTACCATAATGCTGAGGTATCTGGTTGCAAAGTGTCTAGAATTCAACATCTGGTTAAAAGCATCTTTTGTGCCGGGAAAAGATAATATTTTGGCAGACTGTTTATCCCGTTTTCAGATGGGTCGATTCTTTCAGCTACTGCCAACGGCAGATTTAACTGGACACTCCTGCCCGGGGCACCTGTGGGACCTGATCTAGCCAGTGTCATGGAAAATATTGAACTATCTCTAGCCCCGTCAACACTCGCTGGATATCGATCAGCTTGGTTGCTGTGGCTACAGCATCTTCAGTCAGCTAGTGTACCATTGGACGATTTTTCAGAATCTTTGCTGTTATCCTTTTTGAACTCTCTATTTTTGGACAAATTCTCTTGGTCACATATCCACAAAATTCTTGCAGGGATATCATTTTTTCAAAAACTTCATAACAGGCCAGCGTGCCTTTCCTATTTTTCGGTAAGGCAGGCTATGAAGGGTTACAAAAAACTTCACTTCAAAATTGACGATAGGAAGCCTATTTCTTTAGAATTGCTGGGTGATCTATGCACAACTTTAATTAAGGTTTGCTTTTCTGAATACGAGGCAAAATTATTTAGGGCGGCGTTTGTAGTTATGTTTTTCGCCGCACTCAGGATCTCGGAATTGATTCCTGATCGGAAATTGGGTTTTCCGGGCCTGCGCATTCAGGATGTTTCATTTCATTCAGCTAGCGTCGGTATTTTTTTGGCGCATTCCAAGACCGACCAAATGGGTTCGGGAAAGCAAATTATTCTTTATGAGTTCAGGAATTCTGCGATTTGTCCTGTCTCTCTGTTAAAAGAATACGTTTCGATAAGACCGCACATTAGCGACGTTTTATTTATCCATTTTTCAGGAAAACCTCTCTCTCGTTTTCAATTTTCGGCAGTATTGCGTATGTGTTTGCAGCAGCTGAATTTAGGCGGGGAAAAAATAACCTCTCACTCGTTTCGCATCGGGGCTGCTACTGAGGCGGTTAGGCTGGGTTTAGGGGTGGAAACGGTAAAAAGAATTGGTAGGTGGTCTTCAGATTGCTACAAATCTTACGTACGCCCTAATGCTTATATTTGATTTCAGGGACCAAGCTCTCGGTCTGGATCATGGGCCATTCATATGTTCACTGGGCCCAGCAGCGGGCGAAGAATCGGGTCTACACCGAGAACTTAGGTTTGGACAGGAACAAGTTTCAAGTGGTTTGGTTTGGTAAGCGTGGCATGGTATGGGCGGAGCTTGTTACTGAATTTTTAAGGCTTACTAATTCAGCTCCCCCCCCCCGATATTTTGGTGATACACCTAGGGGGAAATGACATCGGGAGGTTTAAAACTTTAGATTTACTATTTTCCATTCGTGATGATTTGGTTTTTATTCAATCACTATTCCCCAAGCTTCGTCTAGTTTTCTCTGAAGTGATTCCGCGTTTGATCTCTTTCCGCTTTTACGGTTTTAAGCCGATAGAGAGGATGAGGAAACGTTTGAATAGAGGTCTCTCCAAACTATTAGGTGGTTTGGGAATCATATCTTTTAGGCACGTCGAGTTGGAGGGGGGTTTGTTGGGTCTTTATCGGAAGGATGGTGTCCATCTTTCCGATATTGGCCTAGATATCCTGAATAATAATTTAGGTACGTGTATTGAAATGGCCGCGCGCTGGGATGGTGGGGACAGGCGGAAATTTTCCGCCTGTCTGGTGGATAATGTGGAAAAAAAGTTCTAGTGATGTTTTGTCAACCTGAGCCGTCTGGCTAGGTTGTTGTTGATGTAAGTCTACTCTGAAATGTAAACACAGTTTTAAATTATTTATTTATGTAAAGTCAATAATAAAACAGCCGCGGCCTTTTTTAAATGCAAGCCAACTGGTGTGGTCTATTTATTTAAAAAAAAAAAATGGTATAGTGTTTTACATGTTTATGTATGTCTATATAGTTAAATTATAAAGTTGGTTTAAAAAATTATTCAGGATAAAACATCCTGCCTACCATTCCCATAAAAAGAAAGGGGTGCTGCTATAGCCCCCCTTTCTTTATGGGATGGTGGCAGGGGAATAAAAAATCTAAGAGTTATCAATAGGTTTTCCCTTTAGGTGGCCAGGGTCAGTGAACTTTTGACCTGAGTCAGGCTGAGGTAGATAACAGGAGTATTATTTTTAATGTATAATTTTTCCCGCCTGCTTTTCAGGGCTATCACTGGGCAGATTTAGAGTGTGGAGCTCCGCTCCCGCCCAAATATTCCCGCTCCTGGTCAGTATTTCCAGCTCAAGCTGGTTCCAGAGAGGGGCTATTTAAGAAGCGACCGCGGGACTCCGGGTCACTTCGTTCCTGTCAGGACCTCAGATCTCTTCAGCGTTCCCCTCCCCCCCCTCCCCTTTTTATTGTCGCGGCCTAGTTATTATTATTGGCTAATGCTGTCGCCTTAGTCGGGATACTTTGGTGGACGAATGTTATTTATTGGTGAAGTCTATGTGATGTTGGATAATGTGGAAAAAAAGTTCTAGTGATGTTTTGTCAACCTGAGCCGTCTGGCTAGGTTGTTGTTGATGTAAGTCTACTCTGAAATGTAAACACAGTTTTAAATTATTTATTTATGTAAAGTCAATAATAAAACAGCCGCGGCCTTTTTTAAATGCAAGCCAACTGGTGTGGTCTATTTATTTAAAAAAAAAAAAAAAAAATGGTATAGTGTTTTACATGTTTATGTATGTCTATATAGTTAAATTATAAAGTTGGTTTAAAAAATTATTCAGGATAAAACATCTTGCCTACCATTCCCATGTCAGTGCCCCTCTTTACCTCATTGCACTGTAAATGAAAGGTGCCATCATGAGGCCCCCTCGGGTGGTAGGTCATTAAAGCCCTGCACTCACAGTAGGTCCTCATTCTTCCTGGGCTTGATTCAACCCAGAAGACTGAGGACAATTTGTGGAGTAAAATACATTTTGCAGGGGACAGCTCCGGAGAGGAGCTGTAATATAGCCTGAGTTACTTTTTTTTTACCAAGAGCTGGGCCTTAAATACACTGCTTTATTGCAGCACATTGTTCCACACCTCCCATGTCAAAGTGATTTCAGACTGAAAACTCAGGGGTGCCTAGGCATCTTCACATTCCTGGAAGCGCACTGTTACCTTTCAGGAGGAATTCAAGACAAAGTGTACAGTTATCAGGGTACAGTTTAGGCACAATAAAACATTTCTAGATATTCCCTCTAACATGGGAAACTTTTTTTTTAGTTCAGCTCTGCTTTAAAGCCCAATTTCAGCCCAAAAGTTTTTACTACAGATAAGGTTAGAGGCTTTGTTAGAATTATGTGGGCCTCTATTGAGGTGATTTCCCCTTGTTTCTTGTACTCAAGTCCCATCATGGTGTAGAGCCACTGGTATTAACTGGTTCTTCCTTAAAAGTACAGAGGCTGCCCACCACCGTAAGCACCAGTCTATTCACTCCGGCTCTAATAACACAATATAAGGATGTCTTTTTAAGGTTTATTGCTTGAAGAAACTTTAACAGGAGAGGGGTTGGTGCATGGAATACTCCAAAAGTATTAGTACATACTAATTAGTGGACAATCAGGACAATCCTTGGTGGATATTCACCCTCTAAAACGTGATTTTTTCCTCTCCAACCCTCCTCCAGTCCTCTGCATGAATTGTGCTCTTTTTTTTTTTTCTTTATTTACCTATTTTTAAAATAAAATATTTGCTCCGTTCCCCCCCCCCCCCCCCCCCCCGCACATCATTCTCCTAGGCTTAATTGGGCGTCTTCCGGCTGAACCCAAAACAGCCAGTAGCTTCTCAATGACGTCACACCAGAACATGGTGGTGCAGGACTGAGAGCTGCCAGAAGAGAAGAGGATGTGTAGAACTCACCATCAGGTAAGTGGAGATTTTTAAAAAAATTGGGGAAAGGTAAAAAAAATCTGCATTCATCTGAAGACTATGAGCTACATTTCTGAACAGGCTAAAGCTGGATACACACTATACAACTTTTGTGGTTAGATTTCCTTCAGATTTACCTTTTCTATGTAGTGCAAGGGCCTGCCAGATTGCATACAAATTGAAAGTGTTTAGGTCTGACCTCATATTATATGGTTTTGGTAAGTCTAAAGGAAAAAGTCTTCAGAAAATCTTATAGTGTGTATGGCCCATAAGGATGCAGAGCTTAAAACAAAAAGGCAGTTTCTTTTGCATCTAGTTACCTTGCGCCTATACACAACTACTGGTAGCCAATTACCAGAACACTGCACAATCACGGTGTTCAGTAGGGATGATCGAACGGTTCGGGTCGACCATCGGTTCGGCCCGAACATTGGGTGTTCGAGGTTCGGCCGAATTTAGAACTTTTTGCCCAAAAAGTTTGGAATTCGGCAACCAGAACCGACCAAAATGCAATGGTTCAGGAAATGGGCTTTAAAAGCCTGTGATTGGACCAGAACCATTAGCAAAAGCCAATTGAGGGGGCAGGAGAATGCTAGGAATGTGATTGGAGTGACTAGGGGGTCCCTAGGCCAATCATTAGTGAATACGCCCCCCAGTATATAAGATAGCCCCCGCCAAATTCCTAGCATTGTTATACAGGACATGGAAGAGAGTGGAAGCAGTTCTGTTAATTTTACTTTAAAAGTGTCATTTAGCATTTATTGGTGTGAGGAAAGGGATATCTAGTGTAGTTAGAGTGCTCCTTTACACTTTAGTTAGCTTCATAAATGTAGTTTCTGTAGGGAAAGTGTGAGGTGTCAGGGTGACCGTAATGTAGTGTAGGGTGAACTGACTGCTATGGCAGGGTGACTGAACCCTTCCATATCAGGGTGACCGTAATGTAGTGTAGGGTGAACTGACAGTGACTGCTATGGCAGGGTGACCAAACCCTTCCATAGCAGGGTGACCGCTATAGAGAAAAGCTAGTTTCTCTCAAGTCACTTTCGCTTCTGTAATATGGCTTCGCCGCCGTCAGCATTCTTTTTGGCTGAAGGCGTTGCTAGTGCTTTTTTGAGCACATGTTTGGAGTCAGACATGACATCTGAACATGTGTATAGGGGGTATATATATATATATATATACACACCCATGTCTGTATATATACACCTAGACATATATAGGTGTGAAAGGAGCAGAAAAAACTACTTGATGAAATAATTAACACCAATATAGTTACGCTCCTATCACACCTATACAGTATATGTCTAGGTGTGTATATACATATAAGTATGTGTGTATATACACCACTATACACAAGTTCAGATATTTTGCCTGACTCCAAAGAACTCAAAAAAATGCTTGCGTCAAAAAAAAAAAAACGCCCAGGTGTGTTGTTGCAGGTATTTTTTGGGGGTTTTTGGAGGTAGGCAAAACATCTGAACTTGTGTATACGGGTATATATACCCATATACACAAGTTCAGATGTTTTGCCTGCCTCTAAAGAACCCAAAAAAATGCCCAAAAAAACGCTTGCTACTAAACCAGCAAGGTGTGAAAAGAGCGAAGCCATATTACAGATCTATAATTGCACTAATACAAATTATCTTTTTTTTATGGTTCTGGACATGCTACCGAGCTGAAACTTCACAGGTACACCCTTTAGACCCCCCAGACACAAAATCACACAAAAAAGTTCTTAAAAATTGTCATTTTTGATAGAAAGCCAATTATTGAAAAAAATAAAAAAAAATAAAAAAAAATTCTTTGGATTTAGTGTCTGGGGGGGTCTAAAAAGTGTACCTGTGAAGTTTCAGCTCTGTAGCATGTCCAGAACCAGAAAAAAATATAATTTTTCAGTAGAGCAGGGATGGTGGGACCCTCCTTTTACACCTATATGATCTTTTTTGGGGGGGTTCTGGACATGCTACAGAGCTGAAACTTCACAGGTACACCTTTTAGACACAAAATCACACAAAAAAAGTTCTTAAAAATTGTCATTTTTGATAGATTTTTGATAGAGAACCAATTATTGAAAAAAAAAAAAAATTATTTGGATTTAGTGTCTGGGGGGGGGGGGGGGGGGTCTAAATAGTGTACCTGTGGAGTTTCAGCTCTGTAGCATGTCCAGAACCATAAAAAAAAAGATTGTTTGTATTAGTGCAATTATAGATCTGTAATATGGCTTCGCTCTTTTCACACCTTGCCGGTTTAGTAGCAGGCGTTTTTTGGGCATTTTTTGGGTTCTTTGGAGTCATGAAAAACATATGAACTTGTGTATAGTGGTATATATACCACTATACACAAGTTCAGATGTTTTGCCTGCCTCCAAAGAACCCCAAAAAATGCCCAAAAAAATGCTAGCGTCAAAAAAAAAAAACGCCCAGGTGTGTTGTTGCAGGCATTTTTTCTGGGTTTTTGGAGGCAGGCTAAACATCTGAACTTGTGTATACGGGTATATATACACACATACTTATATGTATATACACACCTAGACATATGTGTGATAGTAGCAGAAATATAAGCTTGCGCTAATTAAATCATTTACACTAATATAGTTACGCTCCTATAACACCTACTGTATATATGTCTAAGTGTAAAATACATATAAGTATGTGTGTGTACACAAGTTCAGATGTTTTGCCTGCCTCCAAAAACCCCCAAAAAATGCCAGCAACAACACACCTGGGCTTTTTTTTTTGACGCTAGCGTTTTTTTGGGCATTTTTTTTGGGTTCTTTGGAGGCAGGCAAAACATCTGAACTTGTGTATAGGGGTATATATACCCCTATACACAAGTGCAGATGTTTTTCCTGACTCTAAAGAACCCAAAAAATGCCCAAAAAAACGCTTGCTACTAAACCGGCAAGGTGTGAAAAGCGAGAAGCCAACAACCTGTGTTCTAAGTGACAAAATACAAACAATCTTTTTTTATGGTTCTGGACATGCTACAGAGCTGAAACTTCACAGGTACACTTTTTAGAACCCCCAGATACTAAATCCAAAGAATTTTTTTTTTTTTTTTTTTTTAATAATTGGCTCTCTATCAAAAATCTATCAAAAATGACAATTTTTAAGAACTTTTTTGTGTGATTTTGTGTTTGGGGGGTCTAAAAGGTGTACCTGTGAAGTTTCTGCTCTGTAGCATGTCCAGAACCCCCAAAAAAAGATCATATAGGTGTAAAAGGAGGGTCCCACCATCCCTGCTCTACTAAAAAATGATCTTTTTTTCTGGTTCTGGACATGCCACAGAGCTGAAACTTCACAGGTACACTTTTTAGACCTCCCAGATACTAAATCCAAAGAAATTTTTTTATTTTTTATTTTTTTTATTTTTTAATTTTTTCAATAATTGGCACTCTATCAGAAATCTATCAAAAATGACAATTTTAAAGAACTTTTTTGTGTGATTTTGTGTCTGGGGGGTCTAAAATGTGTACCTGTGAAGTTTCAGCTCTGTAGCATGTCCAGAACCATAAAAAAAAGATAATTTGTATTAGTGCAATTATAGATCTGTAATATGGCTTTGCTCTTTTCACACCTTGCCGGTTTAGTAGCAGGCGTTTTTTTGGGCATTTTTTTGGGTTCTTTAGAGGCAGGCAAAACATCTGAACTTGTGTATAGTGGTATATATACCCGTATACACAAGTTCAGATGTTTTTCCTGCCTCAAAAGAACCCAAAAAATGCCCAAAAAAACGCCTGCTATTAAACCGGCAAGGTGTGAAAAGCGAGAAGCCACTATCCTGTGCTGTAAGTGTTCTAATACAAACAATCTTTTTTTTTATGGTTCTGGACATGCTACAGAGCTGAAACTTCACAGGTACACTTTTTAGACCCCCCAGATACTAAATCAAATCTCTCTTTTTTTAAAAAAAATTTTCAATAATTGGCTCTCTATCAAAAATGACAATTTTTAAGAACTTTTTTTTGTGTGATTAATAGTCCCTGGGGCATGACCCAGAGCCCTAGGCACTTTTTAGGGGCATTTATTGGGTTTTGGGGCTTCAAAATGGTGTTTTTTGATTACCGAAGTTCGGGTCCCATTGATTTCAATGGGGTTCTGAAATCCGGGCCGAACTTTCGGGAAGTTCGGATGTTCTGGCCGAACCGAACTTTTGAAAAGTTCAATCATCCCTAGTGTTCAGTCTAAGGTCCCAAAGACAGCTGCCACCTTCCAGCTCCAGCATGGTCCAGTGAGTGAGACAGTACTTCTCCAGACCAGATCCCTTGTGGTGAAGTCCTACAACCAGCTTTCAAGAAGATCCATTCAGGCCCTCAACCCTGACATAGTTGAGGCTTTTAGTACAGCTACACTATCCGTGTGCTTCCTCAGGATAGGGCTTTGGAACCCTCCTGGTGAGAGAGAAGCCAGCTCTGCAGTGCTTCAGACTATTCTTTCACCTTTCCAGACCTCTATTGACACTTCTCTCCAGGAAATGGCTGGAGAGTGATGAATATTTTGGTGGCACTGGAAGCTTCTTCCAGAGACAGGAGGAAGCAATCAAACTTTCAGCCTGGGAAATCCTGAACAGACCAAGACAAATGATCACTACTCCCTTATTTACAGAAGAAACTTAAACATAAATGAACCTGGTATTCTATGCTAGGTGGGTGCTACAATGGGCTGGGATAGTTGGAAGGTATACTGTAATAGGTATACTGTTCCGTTCAGCCTTTTGTGATTTTTATCTTGAGGACTTCTTCCGATCGAGAGATTCGTTTTTTTATTTGGCCTCAGACTTCATGGTTGTTGATTTTGCTGATTATGTCCTCCTCAGTTGCCTGGAGATCCTGCTGTTGTGTTTGAATATTTTGCTGATAGAAGCGCATTTTTCCAAAAACACAGCTTGCACTTTATGTGACACTGGGAAGTTGAAGAGCAACTTAAAAATGACAATGGTTTCAGTTGGGGAAGTTAGTAACAAAACTGCCAGAAGAAATACAAGGAAGGCATAAATCAGTGACACAGAGGAAATATTGTTATAAAAAAGCAAATACTTGCATTGCTAAAGATAAAGTGGAACCCAAGGCCCATTCATAAAAAACTGAGAAAAAGTCTTCTGGCCCTAGCGGTGACAATTTAGAGGCCACCGAGTTTTTTTTTTTTTTTTTAAATGCTAATAATCCAAAACAGGAGACCTGAGTCCTGTCCATTAGCTTGGTGTAACATACTGTACATCCTTGACTCCTTGTACTCATGAGATTCAACCAGTCTTACCTAAGCCTTACCTAAAAGAAGACGTCAATGGTAAAGGGTTCCTAATCTTCTGGCAACATAGCACTCCCCACTCCCCAGAAAAGGTGAAACCTCCATGTCTGTATTTAGACATAACACTGCCATAGACACAATTAAAAGAGTCTCTGTCATCGGGGAAAGTAGATGAAGGGATGAAGTTGCTAACATTTTAAAAATGTAAATTTTAAAATGGGCATTGTCGTCATAGGATGAGTTATCATTATAAGGACAGAAACACAGCCATGACGGTATGTCTATTAGTAAAATTATTTACAGTATCTGTTTGTTTAGCTAGCTTTAAATTTTGGTCTGAAGAGTGAATTTACATACATGCCTTTTTGAGAAGGGAATGAGGGACACCTATTAGCAAAAGTATTTAGGCATAGGACACACCCTCTGTCACGCCCCCTTAACCACTTAAAGCGGAGTTCCGGGCACAAAAACGATATTTTTTTTTTGTGCCCGTCCGCTAGTTCAGCCTAACCTGGAAAGGAATTGGATAGTTAGATTTTTTTTTTTAAAAACTCACCTTGTAATTGACGATCGTAAATACTCACCTCAGGGTACTTCCTCCCTCGGAGCCGCGGCTCACCCCGTCACTTCCTGCGCTGCGATGATTCCTGGGAGCTAAACGTCATCGCTCCCAGGAATCGATGGCACCGGCCCCACTCGTCACTTCCAGGCGACGCCGCATTCCCCTGCTAAACAGCTTCTGGGCATGCCCAGAAGCTGTTTAGGAATGCGGCGCCGCACTGGAAGTGACGAAAGGGGCCGGTGCGGCGCATTCTGGGAGAAGAAGACGCGGAAGAAGACGCAGAAGAGGACCGCGCCGACTTCAGCTGCCCACAAGAGAGATGGAAACGCTGTGGAAGAAATTTTATAAGTAAGTAATTCTTCTAAAAGGTAAGTGCGAACCAGGACAGATCAGAGGCTAGCCATTGTGGAATGTGCTAGCCCTGACTGTCCCGGGGGTATGTTCATTAAAAAATGACATCTGTGCCCGGAACTCCGCTTTAAGAACTGGAAGGTTTTACCCCCTTAATGACTAGGCCATTTTTTGCGATTCGGCACTGCATTAATTTAACTGACAATTCCACGCTCGTGCGAGGCTGTACCCAGATAAAATTGATGTCCTTTTTTTCCTCACAAATGTAGCTTTCTTTTGGTGGTATTTGATCACCTCTGCAGTTTTTATTTTTTGCGCTATAAACAGAAAAAGAGCAACAATTCTGAAAACAAAAACCAATATATTTTACTTTCTGCTATAAAACATTCCCAATAAAACACATTTAAAAAAAAGTTATCACGTCTACAAACTAGGGGATGGATTTATGTAATTTCTATTTATTTATTTATTTATTACTAGTAATGGCGGCAATCAGCGATTTTTAGCGGGACTGTGACATTGCGACGGACAGATCAGACACCTAACTAACACTTTTGAGGGTACCAGTGACATTACTAGAGTAATCAGTGCTAAAAATATGCACTGTTAATAGTCTGTACTAATGACATTGGCAGGGAAGGGTTTAACACCAGGGGCGATCAAAGGGTTAAATGTGTGCCTAGGTGATGCTTTCTAACTGTGTGGGGGATGGGCTCACTGGATAGGCACAGAGACCTGTGTTCCCATATAGGTGAAACACAGGATCCCTGTGTTCATAACTGACAGAGCAGCAGTCTGCCTTCTTTACATCGGCAGACCGCCATTCTGTCTCCTTGGGGAGCGATCACGGGTGCCCAACAGACATCGTGTCCGCCGGATCCGCTGATTGCCTCCCCCTCTGGCCAATCGGTGCATGCTACATGAAGCAACATACAGGTACGTTGTTTTGCGTAACAGAACCGACCTGCCGCAGTAAAACTACAGTGGCTGGTCGCCAAGTGGTTAAAGTGGTTAAAGGAGAATCACACACACACAAAAATATTAGTTAAACCCACAAGTTATATTGGCTTTTGAAATTTACTAATGCAGCAATTTGGAAATTGGATGAAAGGTTTAGCGCTGGGAAACACTTTTTGAAAGATAAATATTCCCTTTTATACAACTATATAGATTAGACCAAAATGAAGGACAAATGAGGAGGAAAGAGGGGCTTTGTTCCAAATCAGGGAAAGTTGGGAGCTATGTATTTAAAGTGCAGCAACCCAACAGCTCTTGCAGAGAATTCAGTGCTGAACACCAATTGCACTACAAACACATTTCTGTGAGGCAGGAGTAGGCAACCCTTGAGGGGTGGAGATCTATCTGAACAACAATCAAATTAAAAATCCCCAAGTTTACTGATCAAAGAATACCAGGGAGTAGCACCCTTTTTATGGTAACCTATTGAGGCCCCTTTAAAACATAAGGAGCTCAGGGGTCAGTAGTAAGTAAGACAGAGTTCAGGGGTCAGCAGTAATGCAGAGTTTATGGGTCAGTAGAAATTCTGGATGGACCCTATGTACACTGCTATACACCCTTTCCAGCAAACTATGCAATGAAAAACAGGGATTTTTAGTTTACATTGCAGTAGGCTATTGGGATTTGAGAACATGTATACCTTTTCTCTATGGGTCAATAGAAGCACAAAGTGCAAGGGTTATCTAGTATGTGATTTAGAGAGCAGGGTCAGTAGTAAGTCCTGGTAACACAATCTAAAGGTAAAGTGGTAACAGATGTACACTATATTACCAAAAGTTATATATTGAAGCCTACTCTTTGCAGTTATAACAGCTTCAACTCTTCTGGGAAGGCTGTCCACAAGGTGTAGGAGTGTGTCTATGGGAATGTTTGACCATTCTTCCAGAAGAACATTTGTGAGGTCAGGCACTGATTTTAGGCATAAAGGTCTGGCTCGCAGTCTCTGCTGCATACCAATACATTTTGGACAATTTCAAATTTCATACTCCCAACCTTGTGGGAACAGCTTGTGGATGGCCCCTTCCTGTTCCAACATGACTTTGCACCAGTGCACAAAGCAAGGTCCATAAAGACATGGATGAGCAAATAGAAATATTTTTAATGCATTGTGATAACTTTCATTCTGAGAAGTTAAAAGCAGGTTTGCGCTATAGTCAATTCATTATAATATGCCAAATCTCATCGATAGAATACATTTTTTTGAGTCAAGCTAGGCTCATTTTAGAGAACTTTGTTGAGTTGAGGTCCCCTAATGGAAAATTAGAGAAAACACCTAATAAAGCTTTGTCCAAGGATAGGGCATCCCTGCTTAAGTGTAACATAAAAGTTAAATCCAAACGTATTCCTGTGGTCAGGGTTGGGACAAGGGAAAATTGCCCTGGGTGAAAAGGTAGGGGTGCACTAGAACTGCTTTGTTCTGCACTTACCTGACTAACAGGAGCATCGGCAGTATCGCTGGCACAGCAGAGGCAGAGCAGTGAGCTTAATAGCTGCTGGAGGGAGGAGTCTGCTTCCTTCTCCCTCCAGTAGCAGCCTGTGGGCGGGAGAGAGGAGATACCATTAAAAACACTTCCTTCGGTGTACAGGAGTCCACAGGAGAGTGAATGTAGACTGCCTTCTTTGCTGTTACTTTGTCCAGTGAATCTAGGAGACACAAAAGCAGTAATGGAAAAAAGCAGTGCCGATCTAAGTGTAGTTTGTAAGTAAAAATAGTACGTTTTTTTCTTAGAACCATGTTGTACATGTTTGCAAGTGAGGCATTTGAGTTTTCGACATTGGAACATGCCTTTCAAATTAGAGAATGTTGGATGTTGATGATTAGTGTTTGTTCGAGATTTTAGTTTACTTGGAGCTATCTTGCTCTTGATGTGCCCTCCACATTGTTAAGTAAAGGCCTCAAATTTGCCCCATCAACTTGTCCCAACCTTTTTACCCTCTTTGTCGACCTCAACGACCTCAACAAATTGACAAGGAATTACTACAACATACAAGAGGCAAAAGAGAAAGCTTTCCATTATCAGGAAAATACAGATGACCCCAACTCTGACCCTAACTCTGCCCCTGTCAATGGATCCGTAACCAGTATGGATTCCATTGATCTCTTGGCCCTAGCACAACTGGAAGACCTGTATTTAGATGATGATGACTTCCACTCCATTATACTCACTCAACACCCATCCACATCTCCCCCAGTACAACATACTGGTTTCAAGTCCAAGTCTATTTTCAATCCTACGCACCCCAAAGGCCCAAACATACAAAGTTTTTACCAGGTCGTCTACTGTGAAATACAGCAGATGTGCAAATCCTCCAGCAACCATTCCTGGACACATTCCACCCTCACTCTACAAGAAAAAAACGGCCCTTAATAACCTCTCAAAAAACCTCAACATCATTATCAAGCCAGCTGACAAAGGAGGAATAGCGATACAAGATAGAGATGAATATCTTGCCAAACCCAATAGACTGCTCTCTGACCAAAATACCTATGCCAGTAGCTCTGCAACTACCAGCATATATCAGGGGTGGTATACAGCTCATTGATACCCTTAAAAAATACACCTGGGATTCCTTCTACCTATAGTTATCTCTAGATGTAGCTTCACTATATACCTCCATCCCCCATGAAGTCGGACTCCGGGCCGTTAACCACCTTCTCCTTCAAGACCCATACATCAACCTGAAGCAGGCAGATTTTATTTTGAATGCCACACGCTTCTGCCTCACTCACAACTATTTCCTATTCGACGACCATTATTACCTACAGGTACAAGGCACAGACATGGGTGCTAATTTTGCCCCAAGCTACGCCTACCTCACCATGGTCCTGTGGAAACACCAATCCATCTGGGCCAATAACCCTTTTTTTTGGCCAACATAGTGTTTTTTGTCAGGTGCATTGATAATATCATCATTTAGGATGGTTCACGCCCACTAATTGGTGAATTTTTCCCCTACTGCAACTCCAATACCTTAGGATTATCTTTCACGTCGGTATGCGATCCAGACAACTTGGCCTTCCAGGATCTGCTTTTGTGCCACAAAGATACACAGATATATGCTAAGAAATACACCAAACCCACAGCCGGCAATTCATTTTTACACTATCAAAACTGTCACCATCCTAGATGGATTTCCAACAATCCAAAGAGCCAATTCTGCCGTCTTCGACACAACTGCACCCGCAACAAAGATTATGCTACACAAGCCCATCTATTACAGAAAAAATTCTTAGAAAAAGCATACCCATCCCCCTTGGTTAAAGAGGAATTCACTACTTTTCTAACCAACCTGCCCAGCCCCAAGAATCGAGGTGGATCCCAATCCCAAACAACAATATTTATAACCCAGTTCCATACCCAGCATAAAAAGATGGAACAGATTATTGGAAAACACTGGGGTATTTTCCAAGAAGATCCCCATCTGAAACAGTCCATCACCAAAGCCCCTAAAATCACGTATAGGAGGGCACGTAACATTAAGAGCAAGATAGCCCCAAGTAACCTAAAATCTCCCATCAACACTAATTATCAACATCCAACATTTTCTAATTTGAAAGACATGTTCCAATGTCGAAAACTCAGATGCTTCACTTCCAAACATGTACAACATAGTTCTAAGTCCTTCTCCACTAAAGGCCATACTTATGTCCTTGAAGACTTCTACACTTGTTCTACAGAATTTGTGATCTATTGCCTATCCTGCCCTTGCGGCCTACTCAATGTGGGCCGCAACATCAGAAATCTGCGGAAAAGATTTGGGGAGCACCGATGTGCAGTGGAAGAAGGAAAAGGACAAATACAGTGTCTCTAGAGACTTTAAAGAATTACATCAACAGTCCTCCACCGGTCTCCATGTTTGGGTGATAGAATGTATCCCCAGGAGCCTCCCCCGAGCAGAGCGCTTCAAGCGTCTTTGCGAAAGGGAGATTTTCTGGATATATACCCTAGACACTATGCCTACAGGAGGTATGAATGAAGACCTGGGAATCCAGTCCATCCTATAAATTGACCTGCATCCTTTTGCCCCATGCACCCCTCCCCCTTCACACAAGCCTACACCTTTAACTTTGGCTTATACCATTACTGCGCTCTTGTTACCCTGGTACATCTGCAGGCGCTTGCAAGTACATGTGTGCATATATGGTTGTGCAGGCTTTTTATAAGTTAATTTTTTATTTTATTTTTATCCATCTATACCCCCATATTGTTTTCTATCCATCTGTACCCCCATACTGTTTTTTCCAATACCACACTTTCTAATTGCTTTTTATTTATTTACTGGACCCTTAAGGTCTACTACTTCCATCTACAGAACCACTAGTAGTGAGTATATATAAAATAACACATCTGTCCAATATCTCCTCTCATGCCTATATAGCGCTGTAGCATCTCATTTATATCTTTACACATGTATAAAAACTCACCTAAATAAGATACTATTTCAGACATACCGGCTCATATTAGTCATATTACTTTTTTACCCGCATAGTGCACAAGTATATATATATATATATATATATATATTTTTTTTTTTTTTGTAGGTGTCCTTGATCCTTTATTTACTTCCAATATTTTTAAATTCAGTAACAAGGTATCCCAATCATCAGATCCTTCCCCATCCTTCCCCATGTACTTTCCATGTTGACTCTCCTGCGGCTCCCGCTGGCCATGGTTTGTGCGGGCAGTGGGCAGGGCAGGCAGGCAACAACTGACAACTGACTGCCCCCTGCCACTGCCTTAAAGCCTGGAAGAGGATGATCGTTCATGAGGCCTGAGGAAGGAGCATCCATGCTCCGAACACGTGCCTCAATGTCAACATGCACTGCAAAGACCACCGTCTCCATGGCAACTCCTGACTCCTCTCTCCACTCACAAATCCGAAGTGCATGAAGCCACCGGCACTGCCGGCAATGTGTTTCCTGGAGAACGCTGTGGTCCTTTGTTCACACATCAGGTTTTACCAGGTGGATGTTCAGGCCTCATCTGATGCGGGCTTTAGTCATAAGATTCTTAATTTTGTTTCTTGTGTTGCCCACACAATTATATTTCTTTGGGATGTCCCTAAGCTCCTGGATACTATCCTGTGCCTTGTAATGATGATAAAAATTGGATTTTTGTATTATCTTTAAAATCTACTCTTTCAGTACATTAGAGGACACAGGTCCCGACCTTCAATTTCCTATGCTTTGCTTCTGCTCTTTCTTGTCAACAAATCTTAGGTTTACTGGGATCTTGAGGGGCAATGCAGGGCTGTCCTAATGACTGTTTGGTCAGTTTGTGTTCAGTCTCCTGGAGGGGCAGCATAACCCTACATTCCTGAATATAATCTTGTTTACTTTACTCCAAGAGAAGAACTTTACAGCTAAGACAAAAAGCCATATGATGCAGGTGTTGTAACTTTTGTATATTTCAGGGGTCTTCAAACTTTCTAAACAAGAGGCCAGTTTACTCTCCTTCAGACTTTAGGGGGGCCTTACTGTGGTCAGTGGGAGTAAACAATGTCAAATCTTTAGTAGGAGGAATAGTGCCCCATCATTGGTGTCAGTAGGAATAGTGCCCCATTGTTGGTGTAAGTGGCAGAAATTATGTCCCTATTGGTGGTGTCAGTGGGAGGAATGGTGCCCCATTGTTCATGTCTGTGGGAGGAATAGTGCCACATTCTTGCTGCTAGTGGCAAGAATTATGCCCCCATTGTTGGTGTCAGTAGGAGGAATAGTGACCAACGGGCCAGATAAAGGCAAGCAAAGGGCTACATCCGGCCCCCGGGCTGCAGTTTAGAGTTTATTTAATTGTTGACATCTGTTTCAATATCCAACAATACTACACCAAATGTAAAAATGTACTGCAATATTTACCTTATAAGTGCATTTTGCTTAATTGTACTGTGTATTAAATCCCCATAGCATTAGAGCTGTGATAAAGCATTTCACTTTCCCAGACCCATAGATGGGCAGGCAACTGAGTAGTTTGATTGTCCTTAAGAACTTCCACGCTTAAACTGCGTATAAAGTGAAAGACCGGAGTAGATGAAGTGGTGTTTTAAATATTAATTGGATTTGAAAAAGGGTAAATTTGCCCAGGAAAAAACCTCTGCTTATGCCCATGACCTATCCAGTCCTGCAAGGTATCGATCTGCTTTTGCTTAAAACCAAAGTATGAACTCGACTGAACTGTAGTGTAAAGAGAAGATTTTCCATCCATCTGAGGCTGGAAATGGGTCCAGCTAGGTCTGATTTTCTCTGCCAAAAGTTGTCAATTAGCTCTTTACCAATTACTGTTGACAAGTATTACCAGTTCTTATTACAAGAAGGACAATGTGTGCTATAAGTCCACATCCACATATAGAAGTTTCAAACCAAATTGGGTAGCCATGGATTTTGTGTGGACATATAGAAAAAGTCAAGGAATTGTATTCAAACATGGATAAAAGACACAAAAGCAAGGCATAAAATATGTCTATTTTTCGATCACATGGATGTGATCATCCAAGAGAGTCCACATGTAAATTTGACTTGTCTTGAATAATCTTCTATAGGTAAAAAGAATTTACAAATGTGAACGTGAAAATAAGTCTTATTTATTTATTTACAAATTTCTGATCTCTTGTACCATAGGGCAATGTATGGTGTGCGTACATATATTTTGCACTATGAACAATTTTTGGGGTATTCTTCCCCTTTCTTCTCTTATTTTTATTAAATATGTATGTACATTTTTTTAGACCCTGGATATACCAACAAGTGCCTGCACACTATGTGTTGACCATTTTTGGAGACTGCAGAAGTTTTCAAAAAGTGGGCCCTGTTTGAATGGGGAGCAGATAGATACATGGTTCCCATAGTGCTTATCGTTTCAATGACTGGAGGTTCAGCTCTGTTTAAAGCCTAATGCCTGCATGGTGAAGCATCTCAACTCAAGGGCCACCAGCCTACTATATCCTATTAATACAAAGGCTTCTCAGACTCACTCTTCGCCAAATACTGTAGCTAGGGTTTCTGATAAAGAGTAAACATACCACCAGAAGGTACAAAGGAAATTAGTTGAAAATCTGAGGTCACATGGGGCTGATCTAGGCTGAAGGATGGCAAAGTAGATTGAAGAGCATTTTCTGTTGACTTGACTAGAGAGTAAATATTAAAAAGTATACAGAAGAACTATTGCTGCTGAGGGTGCTTGTTTCCAGTAAATACAACTTGGAATACTGCCACAGGAGGCATGATGAGATTCCTATTCCATGACCATAAGTACTTGTGTTTCCAAACAGCTTCTAAAAAGATAAATGGTTATTGCCCAGTTGTTCAGCACACCACAAACTAAGGATCTGGCACCCCTCAGGGAATATTTTAGGTGGGCAGCAAATATTTAAATGTCGTTTCCTAAGACCATAGATTTTCCAACTGGTATTTTATTGTCAGAAAGTCCTGTGGGCTAAAGATGGAACCATACAAGCGTGTCATTGTGCCACAGCTAGCCATGGTGAAAAGTGGGTGTTCCTAAAGGGCATGGTTTATTCTGACATACTTTTTTAAATCCTCAGCATCAGCTTCCTTTACTTTGCATGGCGCCCCAGAGCCCAAAATTAGGTAGGTGCTGGAAGACCTCTTTCTGCTAGATGCACTGTTCACAAATTTATATGGGGAGCAGATAGCTACATGATGAACATAGTGCATGTCGTGTTAATGACTGCAGGTCCGGCTCTGTTTAATGCCTGAATGGGCAAGTATCTAAACTCAGGGCCACCAGCCTACTATATCCTATTAATACAAAGGCTTCTCAGACTCCATCCTACCTATGTCCACATAGCTAGTGATTCTGATAAAGAGTGAACATACCACCAGACGTTACAAAGAAAACTAGTTGAAAATGTGAGGTCAGGTGAGGCTGACCTGGAATGAAGGAGGCAAAGCAGATGGAAGGCTTGTTTCCAGTAAATACAACTTAGTAGTACTGCACAGGAGGCATGATGAGATTCCTCCTCCATGACCATAAGTACTTTGGTTATCCTGATTTTCCCTCTCCCACAGGTTGTGTTTCAAAACAGCTTCTAAAAAGATAAATGGCTATCGCCCATTTGTTCAATCCACCGCAAACTAAGAATCTGGCACTGCTCAGGGAGTATATATGAATGTAAGTTCCTAGGATCATGGGGTGGAAAATGTTATGTTATAAATTCACTGAACAGGAATTATGACAGCAAACATCAATGTTTCTGAGCAAGTAGTGAGTAAAGTAATGTATCTGGGAATTCTGATCCCCACTGTGAGACAGGTGCATTCCTCTGTAAATTCCTATCAGTATTAGAGTCAGTGGGAGGGAGGGCAGGCTATGCATTCTTGCATTAATTTCCATTTGGCACTAGTTAGAGGATCAGTACGCATAAACTACAATGCCTTGAAAAAGTTTTTTTTACCCCTGGAAATTTTCCACATTTTGTCATGTTGCAAGTAAAAACATAAATGTATTTTATTGGGATTTTATGTGATAGACCAACACAAAGTGGCACATAATTGGAAAGTGGAAAGAAAAATGGTAAATGGTTTTCATAATGGTTTTAGAGACAATTGAGTACTGTCCATGATACTTTTTTTATTTGCACTAACATACAATTTTTCAGGACAAGCTTTCGGGGTATGTCCCCTTCTTGAAGGTCCAAGCAGTACTGATTCACAAAATGTTAAAAAAAAAAAAAAAAAAAAAACGAGCTACAAAGCCACTACCACAGCTAGGAAAAGGCAGCTGTAAAAACTTGCTTTTAGTAGCTTTTTGCATTGGCGTTAATGCCCGTTTAGCCACATTTCTCTGCCTCTATTCAAAATCAATGGTTCCCTACGAGAGCCATCTTAACTGATCCCACTTTCAGCCCATTGATTTGAATAGAAGTTGCAATCATGATCAGACTTGTGGCATGCGACTTGTGCTCTGAGGATCTTGAAGGGGAACCCCATGTCCCATGCAAAATTTAAAAAAAATAGCTTCGGGTCCCCCCCAAGATCCATACCCAGCCCCTTGAGTCTGATAGGGATTTTAACAGGGAACCCCGCATCAAAATTGAAAAAAAAAAAAAAAAACAGAGTGGGGTTCCCTCCCCCAAGACCATACCACACCCTTCGGTCTGGTATGGATTTAAGGGAAACCCCCCACGCCAAAAAAAAAAAAAAAAAAAAAAAACAGTAGTGGGTCCACCCAAAATCCATACCAGGGGTTGGGGGGGGGGGGGGTCTGCAGGCAGGGGGCTTATTGGAATCTGGAAACTTCCTTTACCCCCCAGATCCCACCCTCCCCCCCATGTGAATACGTATGGGGTACATTGTACCCCTACCCATTCCTCCCAAAAAAGGCAGTGTAGTGTAAATAAAAACAAGAGACGGTTTTGACAAGTCCTTTATTAAAAATCTTCCTCTGGTCTTCTTCCTCCAGTCTTCTCCCTCCCACCTTCTCCCTCTGGTGTTCTTCCTCCAGTATTCTTCCTCCGGTATTTTATCCCCAGTGTTCTTCCTCTGGCCCATGGCTATATAAAAACTTGACAGAGAACAGAGCTGGCACAGTGATGGGAAACAGCGTCGGAGAAGGTTCAGGTCAGCGGTGGAGAAGACAGCAGCGGCAGAGATGACCGGAGAAAGAAGACCAGAGAAACAACACCGGATGAAGAAGACAGTTGAAAGAAGACTGGAGCAAAAAGACAGGAGGAAGATTTTTAACAAGGGACTTGTCAAAACCGTCTCTTGTTTTTATTTACACTACACTGCCTTTTTTGGGGGTGAATGGGTAGGGGTACAATGTACTCCATACTCATCAACATGGGGGGACCGGGATCTGGGGGCCCCCTTGTTAGAGGGGGCTTCAAGATTCCGATAAGCCTCCTGCCCGCAGATCCCCACGACCACCGCCCTGGGTTGTCAGGAAGAGGCCCTTGTCCCTATCAACATGGGGACAAGGTGCTTTGGGGTAGGGGGCGCAGAGGGGCTACGCTTTTTTTTTTTTTTTTTGGCGTAGGGTTCCCCTCAAAATCCATACCAGACTGAAGGGTTTTTTATTTGGTGTGGGGTTTCTATTCAAGATCCATACCAGAATCAAAGTGCCTGGTATGGATCTTGGGTGGGGGGGGGAGGAGACCCCCACTATTTTTAAAAAACACCTTGGCATGGAGTTCCTTTTCAAAATCCTCAGAGCACAAATCGCATGCCACAAGTTTGATCATGATGATACGACTTGGATGCAACTTTCATTCATATCAAAGGGCTGAAAGTCATGTCAGTTAAGACATCTCTTATAGGGATCCATTGATTTTGACATGTCAAAAAGAAAACGCTTGATGTGGCTTAACACTGTATCCAGCATTAAGCCATGTTTAGCAGCATCAGACGTTTTTACAGCTACAATGTTGGTCTTCAGAAAGCGCTGGCCCTGATTTTTATTTTTTTTTTGCAGCTTTAAAACGCCTATGCCACTTACAGCTCCTAAAAGCCTATGTGTGCATGAGGCCATAGAATAACATGGAGAGGGGTTTTTAATCTGCAAGAAAAAAAAAAACATCTGATGCTGGTAAAAGCGGCTATAAAAACCTCCTGTGTGCACGGGGACCTAAACTCAACACAGCATGACAAATTATCAGCCCCTGATATTTACAGACAGGTGAAAAAATCACTGATTTTTGCAAACTGTCAGTAAATGTGTTGACGGTTAGGAACTCTGGTTTGCAGCCCTGGCAGGGAAATAATTCTGTGTCTGGCAGCAGAGAAGACATTTCAGGCACAGCTAAAGTAAGACACTCTTATTGTAGAGCTGTGTACAGCTGGTGTTCAGCCATCCCTTTACCCAATAGGAAGGCATGCCAGATGTGGAAGGCAAGTATTGTGGGAGGTGTAGTTTGGACAGACTGGGTTTACTTGGTGAGCTGGAAAGAATAAACTGCAGACCCCACAAGGCACTGGGGCAAATAGGAGATGTGGTTTCCTGCTGTTTTCCCAGGGCTGAGGAGAAGAAGTGAAGGGAGTTTCTGAGAGGACTGAATGTTCTTTTGGCCTCTAGCAGACTGCTCACCACTGCACCTGACAGGGAGAGAGGAACAGTGACAGACATTGTGGCACATTGGAGAGAGCCACAGATGTTGGTGGAGCCCACTGACTGACTCAGGGGGAAGGATGCTGCAGATACTGACCAGCTGTGTTTCACACAGAGAACAGAGGAAGGTCACCTGCCGACACAGGAATTGGTGAGAGGCCGCAGACTAAAACCACATTACACTTTCACAAAAGAAGGACAGTGTTGCATTGGAGTATCACAGAGTCAGTGTTTGTATGAGTTCTTAGTCATCTGTCCTTTGAAAGTGGAACCAAACCCTCCTTTTCTTTTCAGCCAAGGAAGCTACCAACTAAGCCTGTGTTTGATCTGCAACTGCCATGGTGCAGCACACACGTGATCAGTTATGACACCAGCTGATTGATGGTTTGACAGTTTGATTGAGAGCATGACCAATGTGACAGTTAGCAATTCCAGCATGCCGGGAATGTAACTGTTTTTTTAAAGTGTTAAAGTGGAACTTTAGTCAGAAAATTAAGTCCTGCTAGATCACTTCAGACTGGCCTCTTTCGCAGGTATAGTTATGTAATACTGTTTAAAATCCAGTAATTTACCGTCTCACCCTGCTCTGCACATGCTCAGTTGCTCCCACATTTTATTCAGCACTGAGCTATTTTAACTGGCAATTTCTCGGTCATGCAACACACAAATTATATTTATATCTTTTTTTTTTTTTTCTCACAAAAAGAGTTTTCTTTTGGTCGTATTTGATCACCACTGTTTTTTTTTTTTATTATAAAAACAAAAAAAGACTGAAGATTTTGAAAAAAATATATATTTTCTATTTTCTGTTATAAAATATAATTTTTTTTAAAAAAAATGGCTTTATAAATTTAGGCCAAAAGGTTTTCCGCTACATGTCTTTGGTAGGCAAAAAAAAAAAAAAATCCCAATACAGGTACATTGATTGGTTTGCATGAAAGTTATAGCATCTACAAATGATGGTATATATATATATATATATATATATATATATATATATATATATATATACTGGATTTTAAAAAAAATGTATACAAGTGATGGCGATGATCAACAACTTATAGTGGGACTGTGATAGTGCGGCGGAAAATCTGACACTAACGGACACTATGTGGGAACTGGCTGACACTGACATCACCAGTGACACTAATACAGTGATCAGTGCTAATACTATACACTGTCACTGTACTAATGACACTGACTGGGAAGGGGTTGTCATCTTGGGTGTCCAAGGGGTTAACTAAAGGCCTTACAATGTGTAATGTATGCTGCTTTTACTAAGTATCTCTTTGTTTCTTATCCCTGCTTTGCAGGAATAAGAAAAAAAGAAATCGTCCCTGATGTGCTCAATCACAGCAGAGCCTGCAGTCGGGGGCTTGCACATGCGCCCTGAAACCAGAAGCAAGCCGCGATGTACAGGTACGTTATAGTGCCAGTACAAGCCGCAAGCTGCAAGCGGTTAAGGTCCTACCTATTCATCTCCATTGAATATTCCACACCCAGCTAGGTGTGTCAGAGTGTGTGGTGCTATTTGCAGAGTCCTGGGCAGAATTACAGGGGACCCGAGAAACGGCAACTCCTTTGGTGGTAAGCACTACATTTATATATTGCTTTCTTCTGTCCCGAAACACATCTGTGAGCAAAGAAGGAACAACAAATAGTTTTTTAGATTCTTTTTTTTTTAATTTTTACCAGAATACAAAATGCTGTAAAGAAGAAACAAAAAAAAAAAAAAAATAACAAAAAACATTACATCTTCAGGGGAAACCCCGAGCATTATAAAGTCACAGGAAAACTGAACAGAGCAAAAACATCCATACATGAGAACAAATATAGTGCATAATACCCAAAAATGTTTTTTTGATGGACCCCGAGATACCGTAGATAGATAGATAAGATAGATAAGATAGATAGATAAGATAGATAGATAGATAGATAGATAGATAGATAGATAGATAGATAGATAGATAGATAGATAGATAGATAGATAGATAGATAGATAGATAGATAGATAGATAGATAGATAGATAGATAGATAGATAGATAGATAGATAGATAGATAGATAGATAGATAGATAGATAGATATACTCATGTATATCCCAGTGCATGCAGAGCACAGAATATTCTTAAGTCATGAGGACAGGAAAGTATCAGAAGGTCTGATTCCCTCTAGTCATAGTATAGCAATTACAGGAGCCTATCCTATCCTCTGATGAGATATGAACCATAGGACAACTGTGGTGCCTATATGTGTGATCTCATTTTAACTCAGCCTTTTTCAACCAGGGTGCCTTGAGGTTTCTTTAGGGATGCCTTGGCAAAATGCCTAAAAAGTGCCCTAAAATTGTATACAAGCCAGTGGGTGGATGAAACCTTCCTTTTAGTTACACAAAGCCACAAGTTTTAATTGTACACCATTACAACCTTCTAGCTGCCAACCTCCTAATGACCAATGACATCATCAGTTGAGAAGGAGGATGTCAGTCGCCTGCATATCACCCTTGTTTGACCTTCCCCCACCCCTCTCCATCATCTTTTGGGTCTGATTAGCTAAGTGTTGGAGGAAAACTGAGGGAGAAGAGAAACATTGGAATACTAGTCAGTACCAGTTTGCAAAAGTGTTTTTACTTTGGAAAAATAAATCACCTTCAATGTTTGGTGTCCTACCTGTATTGATGTTGCTGCATTATGTAAAACTATCAGAATAGTTTTTCACATTTTTGAATGGGGTGCCTTGAGATTGTCTATAATTTTAAAGTGTGCCCTAACTAACAAAAGGTTGAGAAACACTGCAGTGCTCTAACAAACGTGTTTTTATAAGGACCTTCGGGTCTCAAACTTTCTCTAGGGTCACATTCTTTGTTTCCTGTATGAGATCTTTCCTCATACATTTTCTTTTATTCCCACACACCCACTTCCAGCCTTCTGTCACTTTGTCCTTTTCCCTTTCCTCAGGAACTCTGTGCTGACAGCAAAACTGCCTTTAAATTATTATGTACAACCAACATACTGAGATAGTACAAATAAACCTACACCACATAAATAAATAAAAGTAAATAATTAAAACTGTGTATAAATTAAAAACACTTGTAAAACATAAAGTGCTATGTGCTCCTTAGGGCTCTTTCACACGGGCGATCCGATCAGATCCGACTGTCAGTTTTTTAGGCGGATCTGATCGGATCCTCCTTGCAGCTCTATGGGGCAGCGGATGTCAGTGGAGACACCTCCGCTGACACCCGCTGCCATCCGCATCCGATCCTGTCCGTGAAATCTGGACGGATGGAAACCCTATATTTCCATCCGTTCAGGGATCGGATCGGATGAGAGCGGACAGCCGGTCCGCTCTCATCCGATCCCCCATAGAGAGCAGCGGGAGCTGTGACACCTCCCTCTCCGCACTGCAAGCGGAGACGGAGCTGTCATCCGCCGGCTCAGCAGGGGTCGGTGGATCGATCCCGCTGAGCAGCACGGATCCGCCTACGGAGGCGGACCGTGTGAAAGAGCCCTTAGTGGATATTCCCCTTCCGTTTTACACCTTCACCAAAAAAAAAAAAAAAAACTTAAAGGAGAAATACGAGGAAAGCTCATTTGGCTGTACTTCTCCTATGGATCACAGGAGTGCAGTTCATTCTGCCCTCCTGTGACCTGTTTCCAGCAGACAGCGGACTGAAGCCCACTGTTGGCTGACGTTGCAAAGGCGGTCCAGGCTCGGGCAAGGTCGCAACAATGGAGTCAGGATCCACCCACATGCCTGGACCAGCACCCGGCTCAGCCTCTCAGCAAACCGCTGCCCCCTCCACAGTCCAGCGCTCCAGTGAGCAAGGGGGGGGGGGGGGTCAGATCAGAGAGCTCCTGACTGTCAGTGTTAGTACTAGTGACAGTCGGTTCTCAGTGTTAGAGGCACCGGGGGACAGATGCAGCATCAGACTGATGCTGAAGCCTCCCAGAAAAAAAAAAAAGATTTTAACGTAATACTAATCACACACTGTTTAATTTACATTGCCTCTTCTATTTCTGTATATGGATGATGGCACTGTAATTATTTTAATAAAAAAAAAAAAAATCAATGTACCTGAAGGGGGACCCTGCAATGTTTTTTTTTTCTCTTTTTCCTATCCCAGGTGGAAGCCCATTGACAGCTGATGACTCTTAAGGATGCAGCGGCCGGCTTCCCGTCACCATTCCTTAACAGCTATTCACTGTGCCCTGATTGGGCAAAGCTTTGCAGAGCACAGTAATCAGATCCAGACAACCAAGCAGCTGCATTTATATGCAACCATAGTTATAGATAGCATTGTACCTGGTACTTCTCTGTATCCCCAAATGTCACTCTTAGGTATCATGAAGATTTATTATTGTCAGGACTCAGACTTGAACCTGGGACCTCTGCTGTGTCTGGCAATAACTCTACTTGCTGAGCCACCTGGCCCGTGGGTTGGCTGGACAGTTCCCTGGACAGTTCCCTGGACAGATCCTTGAATGATCCTGCTGCAAATCTTAATTGCCTTGAACCTTGAAACCTTTGCTCCTCCCATGAACTTCCTGATTTAAGCCATGTCTCTGCACTTCCTAGTTGCCAGAATAGTGTGCCTTCTCCAGCCAATATCTCGCTTGTCTCTCCCGTTGCCATCCATATCTTCGCTACCATATGTTATCGACATTTGGCTTGTTCCTCGACTATGCTTCTGCTTGATCCCAACCTGCAACTACTTGTTAGTAACCTTTGGATACTCCTTGACTATGCTTCTGCTTGATCCCTACCTGCTATATCTGCTACAGGGCCCTGGCTAGCTCACCTTCTGGTGGGGCGATCCTAAGGAACGTAACCTGGTGTTAACATGCAGCAAAATCCATCTCCACCTTCAGGAGCTCTGGTGAACTTTGGTTAGTACTTAGATTCTGCACCACAGGTGAGCCTGCGTCATCTGCCAGGGTGACCTGCCTGTGTTCCTATCCTGCAGGTTCCTGTGAGAGCTTCCACTGCTATAGCTACTGGTCTTCGAGCCTGATCCCTGATCATGACAGAATATTCTGGCCCAAATATGAAGGCCGCAATAGCAAGTGTTGTGACTCCCCTTAGGCAGCAAATTGCTGAGCTGCAAGAAATTGGTGTTATCTACCAAGAAAAAGTTGCTAAACTAGAAGGTATATTGGAAAGGCAACAGGAGGAGATTCATACTGTGCAGAGACAACCACTGGACTGAGGTGATACTAACACACATGTAGCACCCTCCTAGGTAGGTGCTAGAAAAACTATGAGGGGGGCCTTGTCTGCTTATCAGAGGGGTCTGATTGTTCAGCTAGGCTGTCATGTGTTTCCAGGTGTGTCTGTTGTGTTTGGGGAATCTCCCCACTGTATCCAATGAGGGCTCTTATTGGACAGTGGAGGAAACCTGACCAATAGCAGACCAGGGCTTGTATCTATCCCAGAGGGCAGAATCTGCCGCAATGCATCCTGGGAGGGGGTATAAGTCTGAGGGGAGCACATGACAGGGCGTCTTTGGCGGGAAGCAGAGTCCCAGGAGGAATGTGACGGCTGTTGCTCCTCCTCTCAGCGCTAGTGAAGGTGTCCTTGGCGGTCGGCCCTGAGGATAGAAGGTTGAGCTGAGCTGCAGAAGGGATCCAGTGTGCTGTGGACCGTGTGGAGCTGCTGGGCAGGAGTTTTCGGGAAAGCAGTGTCGTGAGTACTGGAAACAACCCCGGGGTCTGCCTAGGATAGGGGACCACTCCAGGAGGTCTGAGGGATCCAGAGCCAGCTAACCAGCAGAGAAGGCTTAGAAAGGGGGTGCCAGTGTCTGAGCCTTGAAGATAAGTGTAAGAAAGGGGGCACCGATGCGGGCCCTGAAGTGTTACAGCAGTGCAGCAAATCAACAAGTAGCCTCAGCCAGGAGGGTTAAAGGGAGCAGTACAGAGGACTTTGTGCCACAAAGTGTCAAAAGTCAGCTCAGAGTATACCGACAGCAAGTCAGCGTTAACCAGTGCCACCCGGCGTTGACCGGCATCCAGTCAGCGTCAATAGGCATTTTTCAGTTGTCCCATTCAAATTGTGCATAGTTGAGCCAGAGGAGTATCCCACTCATCCCTTTTCCCATCCAAGTTCTCAATAAACCTAAAAACCCAAAGATACTGGACTGTTTCTTGTCTCAGTGCTCACACTTGGAGAACATGCTTAAATGTGCTGTTGTTGCTAGCAGTAACCCTGGCGGACCCACATCCAGCAAAACAGCTGGGAATCCTGCTACACACATATGCCTCAGCCTCTACCATCTAAGTTTAATGGAGACCAGCATCATTACAGAGGTTTCCTAAATCAGTGTTATTTATATTTCCAAACGCACCTTGCTGCATTTCCTTCTGAGAAAAGGAATGTAACCTTTATTCTAGAACTTCTGACTGGAGAAGCTCTAGCTTGGGCCTCCCCATATATTGAACAGGACAGTGCCACTTTAAAAAATCTGCAGACTTTTTTGACCGCGGCAAATCAGGTTTTTGATGATCCCAACCGCTGTGCTACTGCCAAAGCAAAGCTGCATAGTCTGAGGCAGGGTAAACGCTCTGTTGCTGAGTACACAGCAGAATTTAGATGTTGGGTCACAGATACTACTTGGAACCCTGCAGCGCAAAAGAGCCAGTTCTGCCGAGGGCTTTCTGGACACTGTTAGATATTTATTCCAAATTCATAATTCAGCACTTATTGGAATTATATTATATTCACAGCAAGCTTGCAAAATATATGTGGTTTTATGATTAATCATAATATTAATATGTGTGAATGACCTTGATCAGTTGATTAGTAATAAAGTTCTTCATCTGAGCTGAGGCAGTAAAATGTAGCTAGTTGGAAGATGACATATATATAAGGTATCTGGTATAGAATGTCATGGAAGTCAAGAATAGACAGGATCTATGTAATACTAGGAATATACATATATTAGTTAAAATAATGTTAGTTAGAATTAGTGTAATCCCAGTCATAATTAATTGTATTTGTATGTATTTACTTAATGTTATACAAGTTGTATAAGTTGGTAATATGTGCTACTTTTGTATAGATCTTTGGTTATATGGTGTAACATGACATCAGGCACATTAGGCGTTACAAGAATAGAGTGTTACATGTGGGCTTGTCAATCAAAGTCCATATATGACTTTATGAGTTTAGTACCTCCTCTTGTATAGAATAACTGAAGTTAGCAGAAATTATGTATGCCATACAAGGTTTTACGTGTTGTGAGGATATGACGTCTGCATGTAAGATAAATTGCCAAGGAATCGAGATTCTGGACACACAGAAACACAGACTCGAAGAGATCACACACACACACACATCACTTCTTCTACACAAAGACTATACATAGACTTTGACAACCTTAAAGTGGAGTTCCACCCATTTTTAATAAATTGGATTACAGAGATGTATGTAATCCCCTTTAAAACGACTTTTACCAATGGAAAGTTTTTTTTTTTTGCTAGTAAATACCTTATTTTCTGCTTTATTTATCCTCTTCTCACTTCCGGGTCTGGTTGGCGATTACGTCATTCGGCGATTCGCAGTGTGTGCTGGGATGTATATCAGGCCATGAAATCTCGCATTATTACACAGGAGATGAGCTGCACTGCGTGCTCTGCCCCGCCTCCTCTCAGTGAGCTGTACTGTATGTATTGTATTGAGGCCGTGCTCTTCCCCGCCTCCTCTCAGTGAGCGAGGACTGAAAGCATTATATCCTCACTGAGCTCACTGAGAGGAGGCGGGCGGAGCACGGCCTCAATACAATACATACATACAGCTCACTGAGAGGAGGCGGGGCAGAGCACGCAGTGCAGCTCATCTCCTGTGTAATAATGCGATATTTCATGGCCTGATATACATCCCAGCACACACTGCGAATCGCCGAATGACGTAATCGCCGACCGGACCCGGAAGTGAGAAGAGGATAAATAAAGCAGAAAATAAGGTATTTACTAGCAAAAAAAAAAAAAAAAAACTTTCCATTGGTAAAAGTCGTTTTAAAGGGGATTACATAAATCTAAAGTCACTAAAATGGGTGGAACTCCACTTTAAGCAGGTGTTTGTTCACTGAAACCTAGAGACGTAATTTCCTGCTTCTTCCTGTACTTGACGAGTCACACTGAAGGACATAGAGGAACACACTAGTCTATACAGCCATGATTTCAAGCTGGACACATTTATCAGAAATATTGTTTTTATTCCTTATATTTTTACCTTCACTGAACTGAACTGTTATACCTTTTACATTGTATTTTTGATGCCATTTGTGTGATTGCATAAATTCACACTTTGTTTTTAAGTCAGTCTGGCTATCAATGCTAATCGTCCGGAAACGCCTAAATAAACTAAAATATTAGATATATTCTGTATTTTACAGACACGTAAAGGATGAGCTTGCTGTAGTTGAGACTCCTAATGTTCTTGATGCCTTTATCCAATAATGTATCAGAATGGATCAAAAACTTACAGAAAGGAGAAAGGAGAGGCTGGGAATGTTTGCAAGTAGGGGTGGCATGCGTTTCTCTGCTACTCCATTTGTTCAACAGGATTTTAAAATTTCTCTGGATTCCATTCAGGAGAAAGAAAGAAGACGTTCTGAGAACCTACGTCTTTACTGTGGAGATTCTGGTCATTATGCAGTTAACTGTCCTAAAGTTCGAAGAACAATTGCGTCAGTTGATGTGATCATTCCTGAACAAATAAACTCCATTAGCCAGTCTATTTCCCAATTGGTCCAAGAAGAAAATAAAGTAAATTCTTCACTACCTCATTTTGTCCTCCCTATTAAACTTTTCTCTGAGGACATTTAAATTCCTGCTCTGCTATGCTGGACTCTGGTGTGTGTGGGGGGGGGGGGGGGAACTTTATGGACATAGACTTTGCCAACAACAATATTATTCAAACAAGAAATAAATCTGCCCCTATCGATATGGAGATGGTGGATGGTTCATCCTTAACTTTAGGACCTATTATCCATGAAACAGTCCCTCTGGTTCTCCAATTTGAGGCTGACCACCGTGAGACCATCAGCTTTCAGCTAATTACGTTACCTAAACTTCCTGTCATCTTGGGCATTCCTTGGTTCTCCACCCATAATCCCTCAATCAATTGGGAACCATGGGTTGTAAATTTTACATCCACCCCCCCCCCCCCCATTGCGAGGAATACTGTAGAGAGCCTTGTCAAACTAGTTCTCCACCGATCAAGAAGTCACAGTTGGATGTGGTTACCACACAGTAATATCACAACCTGCCTCCACAATATCATGAGTTTCGGGATGTCTGTGATTAGAAGAATGCCAACCAGTTACCTCCTCGTCACCCTTATGATTGCCCCATTGAGCTGCTCCCAGGGGCAGAAATACCTTTTGGCCGCCTTTTCAATCTTTCTGAACCTGAATTAAAGTTTCTCAGGGAGTGGCTTGATGAAAATTTGGAGAAGGGTTTTATTAGACACTCAACATCTCCTGCTGGAGCAGCCCTGTTCTTTATTGAAAAGAGACTCCATCTTGCGTCCATGCTTTGATTACAGGCTCATGAATAAAACTACTATTAAAAAACATTATCCTCTCTCGTTGATCTATGAAATGTTGGAAAGACTTCGTTCTGTCAGAGTTTTTACAAAGCTTAGCTCACAGGGGGTCATATAACGTTGTTTGTATTCGTCAAGGAGATGAATGGAAAACCGCCTTTAGAACCAGATACGGACATTTCGAGTCCTTGGTTATGCCTTTTGGTCTTTGCAATGCTCCTGCAACTTTTCAACACTTCATCAACTATATTTTTCAAGATCTGTTGGACCAGCTTGTAATTGCTTATCTTGATGACATTTTTCCCGACGTCATTTTTTCCAATAACCTGGAGGAGCATCGCAAGAATGTTTGCGCTGTCCTTGAAAGATTAAGGCAGAATCGACTTTACATCATATTGGAGAAATGAGAGTTCGAACAAACCCAGAACCAGTTTCTGGGGTATATTATTTCTCCAGATGGAGTAAGCATGGATCCTGAGAAGATTAACTACTTCCGGTCCGCGCTATAGCCGAAAGACGGCTGCAGCGCGGACCCACATTTTCGGGAGGCCGTCTTTAAACGGCCTCCCAGACACAGGCTCCCCGCACGCTTCCGCAAGCGCGCATCAGGGAAAATCTGTGTTGGCCATGTCCCTTGGACACAGCCAATCACAGATCGTGGTAAATGGCCAATCACAGCGGCCATTTACCACGTGATCAGGCCGTGCGATGAGAGATGATCTCATATGTAAACATATGAGATCATCTCTCATCGCCAGAGCTCCTTCCTCACAAGTAGACTGCAGTGTGAGGAAGGAGGAGAGCTGCTCAGCCGCCGGGGACACAGAAGAATGTAATCAGGTCACTGATCACCAGTGCCCTGATTACTAGAGGTAAAAAACATACACAGTGCCCACCATCAGTGCCCACCATCATTGCCCCCCATCAGTGCCCACAATCAGTGCCCACAATCAGTGCCCATAGTGCTGCCAGTCAGTGCCCATCAGTGCCTGCACATCTAGGCACTGATGAGCACTGACTGGCAGCACTATGGGCACTGAGTGTGGGCACTGATGGTGCTGCCCATCAGTGCTCATCAGTGCAACCCATCAGTGCTCATCAGTGCCACCCGTCAGTGTCCATCAGTGCCATCCGCCAGTGCCCATCAGTGCCGCCTATCAGTGCCCATCAGTGCCGCCCGTCAGTGCCACCTCTCAGTGCCCAGCAGTGCCACCTCTCAGTGCCACCTTTCAGTGCCCAGCAGTGCCACCTCTCAGTGCCCAGCAGTGCCGCCTATCAGTGCTCATCAGTGCCGCCTATCAGTGCTCATCAGTGCCACCTATCAGTGCCGCCTATCAGTGCCGCCTATCAGTGCTCATCAGTGCGGCATATTAGTACCTCCTCATCAGTGTCCATAAGTGCCACCTCATCAGTGCCCATCAGTGCAGCCTATCAGTGCCCATCAGTGCCATCTCATCAGCGCACATCAGTGAAGGAGAAAAATGTATTTATTTTCAAAATCTACTCGCAGAAAATAAGAAAACCTTTTTTTTTTTCAAAATTTTCTGTATTTTTCTTTTTTTTTTGTAAAAAATAAAAACCCCAGAGGTGATTAAATACCACCAAAAGAAAGCTCTATTTGTGTGAAAAAAATTATAAAAATTTCATATGGGTACAGTGTAGCATGACCGCGCAATTGTCATTCAAAGTGTGAGAGCGCTGAAAGCTAAAAATTGGTCTGGATGGGAAGGGGGTTTAAGTGCACAGAAGGCAAGTGGTTAAAGCAGTAGTAGATTGGCCAGTCCCTGGAAACGTTATGGAAGTTCAATGAATCGTCGAGTTTGCTAACTTTAACAGGAAATTCATTAAAAATTTCTCTAAGGTGATAGCTCTGATTACACAGCTAACAAAGAAAGGTGTGCCCTTCGTGTGATCACCTGATGCTCAGGCTGCTTTTGCTAAGTTAAAGACTCTTTTCACTTCTGCACCAGTGTTGGTACATCCCAATACTGAGCTACCTTTTGTAGTGGAAGTGGATGCTTCTAACTTTGCTGTGGGAGCTATCCTTTCTCAATGAAGCGGTGAAAAGATGCAGCTTCATCCTTGTGCTTACTTCTCTCGTTTAATGTCTTCAGCCGAGAGGAATTACGACATAGGTAATAAAGAGTTACTGGCAATTAAGGAAGCCTTTTTTGAATGGAGGCATCTGGTGGAAGGTACTAAGCATCCTGTGACTGTTCTCACTGATCACAAAAATCTAGAGTTCATTTGTTCTGCCAAAAGATTGTCTTCTAGACAAGCATGTTGGTCGCTGTTCTTTTCTAGAATTAATTTTATTATCTCGTATCGACCTGGGTCAAGAAATGGTAACAAATAAAAATCGTGTAACTACGCATAGGAACTAAGAAAGAAAGGGAAGAGCAGCAGCTATAAGTGAGACTACACCAAGCAACAATAAATAGATAGGAAAGTTGCGCTAATATGATCCAGTAGGTAATGTGCAAAAACCATACTAAATAAGTTATAGTGATTGACAAAAATATTGTACCTATATAACAAATAGCATCAAACACTCAGTGAGACACCAACATTAACTAATGTATAACATAAATAATCTAAGTGACCACTAGATTATTTATCCCCATCAGAAGTCTGTTGAGACGAGCGCGTAGGGCACGGCGTGCTGACGTCACCGCGCTGCCCAGAGGACGGGCTACATGAGAGAGGGCCAGCTTTTTTTATCCAGAACAAATTTCCTGTGTATGTATGTGAGTCTTATTTTATATTTATTTTAATAAATGCTTGATGTTATTACACTATCGAGCCCCTTTTTCTTGTATGGCACCATTGGAGTTTACTTCAATAAACATCAGGATTAGTTCACTCTCTCCTGGCCATATCCATGGTTACTTGCTGGAGGAAGGATTCCTTATCTAAGTGGCGCTGTGAGGAGGTTCATACAGGCTGTTTTTTACCAGTGTTCTGGTAAGGAGATAAGTGTGTCACTGTCATTGGATCACTGGGGTGATTGCAGATTAAGCTTCACATGTTTATCACTTCACTTTTCCTTTTGGATTCAACTTTGGGACTTCATATGATATTATTATTTATGCCATAATTATTTATGGACTATTTTCACAATGCTGTTTTATATTTCTTTGTGATTTCTAGTGGTCACTTAGATTATTTATGTTATACATTAGTTAATGTTGGTGTCTCACTGAGTGTTTGATGCTATTTGTTAGATAGGTACAATATTTTTGTTAATCCCTATAACTTATTTAGTATGGTGTTTGCACATTACCTACTGGATCATATTAGCGCAGCTTTCCTATCAAGAAATGGTAAGGCTCATGCCTTATCACGGATGTTATCGGGCCTTTCCAGGAAAACAACTCCTGAATGCACAATCCTGCCTCAAAAGAACTTCCTAGGGACAAGTTCAAAGGCATTCTTGAGTCTCCTCAAAGAAGAGTACGAGAATGACTCGCTCCCCAATAATCCTCCTACGAACATCAACCTTGGGTACAAAAATGGCTTATGGACTCAAACACATCGCCTTTATGTACCTGAATCTGCTTGGGTTGAAGTCCTCAGTTGATTCATGACTCAAAACCTGCTGGACATTTTTGAGTTTTCAAATAGAGGAACTTTATCACGTTCCTTTTGGTGGCCTGGGTACAGAAAAGATGTTAAAAGTTACGTAGCCTTGTGCCTGACCTGTGCACGCAACAAGACACCCTGAGCCTCTCCTTTGGGGTTGCTCCAGCCACTCCCTATCCCATCAAGACCATGGGGGTCAATTTCTATGGACTTTGTGGTCGATTTACCCCCTCAAAAGGAATGACCACTATCTTGGTAGTCATTGACCGCCTCACCAAGATGGCTCACTTCATACCGGTTAAGGGGATACCTTCTTCTGAACAAACTGCAGAGTTGATGGTTCAGGAAGTTTTTAGACTACAATGGAATTCCTGAAGACGTTGTGTCAGATTGAGGAGTACAGTTTACTTCAAAGTTTTGGAAAAGCTTTTGCTCAGATTTAGGTGTACAATGAATCTGTCTTCTGCTTTTCATCCTCAGTCTAATGGTCAGACCGAGAGAACCAATCAAACTTTAGAACAATACCTTCAATGTTTTGTTATCTTCAGGGTGACTGGGTGGACTATTTTCCTACGGCAGAATTTTTTTATAACAATTCTAGACATAGCTCAACCTCTCAAAGCCTGTTTTCCTTAAACAATGGGTATCAAGACGTTTTTATTCCTGATCTCCCCATCTCAACTCCAATTCCTTCTGTAACCAACAGATTAACTATGTTGCCTGAGATTCAGGAGAAATTGATTGAGACTTTGAGGGAGGTTTAGGAATGTTACAAGAAGCCTGCTGATAGACATTGCAGCTCACTTCCTACCTTTCATGTGGGTGACAATGTTTGGTTATCAACCAAAAATTTGAAGGTCCATGTTCCATCTGCAAAGTTGGGACAAAAGTTTGTGGGACCTTTCCAAAGTTATGCTCAGATCAACCCAGTCACTTTCCATTTAAACAGTGGCGGCCCGTCCATTAGGGGCACAGGTGCGCCGCCCCCCCCCCCATCCATGCGTCCGGCCCCCTAATCTACATGCAGGGTGCCGGATGCATGGATTCCAATGAGGATTTTTTTTTTGAAGCACATGATTAGAGCCAGAGGCTCTAATAGTCTTCAAAAAAGGGTGGGCTCGGGGCGCAGAGTTGTGTGACAATAGCGAATTAATATTTGCTATTGCCACACTGATTCTCCTCCCGGCCAATTAGGAAGCGGGTCCTGAGACCTGTTTCCCAATTGGCCAAAGGAGAAAGCATCCTATTGGCTGAGGAGGAGGGAGGAGATGGCCCCTGAGAGGAGACATGAAGGAGACTGAGGGGGAAGCCATCACCGCCTGTCAGTCCGGAGGAACAAGGTAAGTGAACCGGTGCGCTGGGGGATATGGTGTGGACTGGATTCTGGAGTGATGGGGGGGGGTCCATGGCCATGTCCGTCTGCCCCCATTCCCCACCGATGGAGCACCATCTGCCACTGCATTTAAAACTTCCTCACAGTATGAGAATTCACCCAGTTTTTCACATATTACTCAAACCATTTAGGAAAAATCCTTTTTCTGGAAGAATTCCTCTACCTCATCCATTTGTTGAGGTACAGGGTGAAGAAGAATTTGTGGTGGAGAGAATTCTTGATCCCAGGATCTTTAGGAACAAATTACAATATCTGGTTCAATGGGAAGGATATGGACCAGAAGAAAATTCTTGGGAGCCTGAAGAAATTGTTCATGCCCCTAGATTAACAAGGGAATTCCACCAGAGGTTTTCACTTAAACCTGGTCCTAAGACATCCAGCAGACATCCTGGGATGAGGGGAGTACTGTGAGGACCCAGACTTGAACCTGGGACTTCTGCTGGGTCTGGCAATAACTCTACTTGCTGAGACACCTGGAAGGCTGGACAGTTTCCTGGACAAATCCTTGAATGATCCTGCCATGAATCTTAATTACCTTGAACCCTTTGCTCTTCCTTCACAAATTAGGACTTTTCACAGAACACAGTTCAAATAGCTCTAATACAGTCCTTCCTAACTCACAGGAAGCAACAGAGGATCTTGTCTGTCAGGTCTGGCTGTTTGCAAAACCCAAATAAAGGTATTCACAAGGCCTATCAGTCTTCACTGTTTAAATGGAACAGCTGCTGTCCACTCATTGTTTCCACCATTTACAACAATAGGTGTGTTTGACATTATGGGGCAGAGACAGGGGGGGTGATGCAGCTGCAGGAGAGGTGCGAGGGCCACATGAAATTGCCTGGGGGGCGCATTCGACCCGCAGGCCTTGTGTTTGACACCTGTGCATTAGAGTATGTATGTGACCTTGCAATTTTCAAATACCTACCTAAATCTCCAGAACATGCGGGATGAACCTCACTTCTAGTAAAGACCTACCCAAACCTCCAGAACATGCAGAATGAACTTCGCTTTTTGCAAAGACCTAACAAAACCTCCAGAACACGCAGATGAACCTCGCTTCTTGCAAAAACTTACCCAAACCCCCAGAGCATGTGTAATGAGCCTTCCATATTGCACGGACCTACCCAAATCTCCAGAACATGCAGGATTAACCTCAGCTCTAGCAAACACCTACCCAAACCTCCAGAACATGCAGGATGAACTTCACTTCTTGCAAAGACCTACCCAAATCTCCAGAGCAAGTGGAATGAACCTTGCATATTGCAAAGACATATCCAAATCTCCAAAACATGCAGGATGAACCTCGCTTGTACCAAACACCTACCCAAACCTCCAGAACATGCAGAATGAACTTCACTTCTTGCAAAGACCTACGCAAATCTCCAGAGCAAGTGGGATGAACCTTGCATATTGCACAGACCTACCCAAATCTCCAAAACATGCAGGATGACCCTCACTTGTACCAAACACCTACCCAAACCTCCAGAACATGCAGGATGAACTGCACTTCTTGCAAAGACCTACTCAAACCTCCAGAACATGCAGGATGATCCTTGCATATTTCAAAGACCTACCCAAATTTCCAGAACATGTGCGATGAACCTCACTTCTAGCAAATACCTACCCAAACCTCTAGAATATGCAGGATAAAACTTGCTTCTATCAAAGACCTATCCAAACCTCCAGAACCTGCAGGATGAACCTTGCATCTTGCAAGGGCTTAAAAATGTGTCCAAAGTCTGTGGGATGGACCTTTCATCTTGCAAGTGATTACCGAAATCTTGAAAGTGACAACGTTACAAATTGTCCCCTTAGATGATGCCAAGGAAGTCATACTTACAGTAGATTATTTTTTCCTCTGAAGCTGAATCCTTTCCTACACAGAGCCAGGGCAGCCAACACAAGCAGCCAACCACCTAGTGCCAAGTCTCAGACTCACTCCATGCTACGAAACATTAATGCTAAAACCCAATGACCAGACTCCCTGCCAGTAGCTCTTGGTGCCATTCATTGTTCAGTACAGATCCATTGCTTTTGGAAATCCAGAAGTAATTTTCCCTGCTATAGACAATTGGACATACACTATATTGTCAAAAATATTGGGACACCTGCTTTTACACGCACATGAACTTTAATGGCATCTCAGTCTTGATCCGTAGGGATGAATATTGAGTTGGCCCATCCCTTTGCAGCTATAACTGATTCAACTCATCTGGGAAGGCTGTCCTCCACCTCAAACTTGGCCATCTATGTCTTTATGGACCTTGCTTTGTGCACTGGTCCAAATTATTTGGTGGAGGGGGGTTATGGTGTGGGTTTTTTTTTCCGGGGTTGGGCTTGGCCTCTTAGTTCCAGAGAAGGGAACTCTAAAGGAGTCAGCATACCAAGACATTTTGGAAATTTCATGCTCCCAACTTTGTGGGAACAGTTTGGGGATGGCTCCTTCCTGTCCCAACATGACTGCACATCAACTCAATATTGAACTCTACAGACTAAAACTGGGATGCCATCAAAGTTCATGTGCGTGTAAAAGCAGGTGTCCCAATACTTTTGACAATATAGTGTATAAGGTTTTCTCTTTCCCCCTGAAGGCCTTTTTCATTGGTTGAGATCAACAAATGTGCTTTGTTTAATCTGATTTACCATGTAATGTAATTTCCGTAGAGAAAAGGAATTGATCTTTCAATGAGCGCAAGATCTTCCAACACATTTATCTGTAATGTAAGAGATTCACCGGGTGATGTTGGACACATCCACTGGAAAAAGAACACTAATTTGCTGACGCTTACTGAACTCTAGTAACATAGAACATTATCAGACAGAACAGGTGGAAAACAAAGGCAATGTAGTACAATGACTTTAGCATCCCGGTCTCCTATAAAGAAAAATAAATAAGTGTATTGGAGGGGCCCAACATTGGCTGAGCTTCACAAATTGGAACTTTTCACAGAACACAGTTCAATTGGCTCCAATACAGTCCTAAGATGTTTCCTAACTCACAGGAAGCAACAGAGGATTTTGTCTGTCAGGTCTGGCTGTTTGTAAAACCTGATTAAGGGTATTCACAAGGCCTTTCAGTCCTCACTGTTTTAATGGAACAGCTGCTGACAGTTGTTGTGTCCACTCATTGTCGCTCACAACAATGGGTGTGTTTTATATTCGGTTTGGCAAAGTTATCTAAACGTACTTACCCTTTGTAAATCCCCAGAACATGTGGGAATCGGGATGGAGCCCGTTTCCTGCAAAGACGTACCCAAAGACGTACATTTGGGTACGTACATTTGCGTACATTTTTTTTTTTTATTCAGTAATATTTATTGAGTTTATAAAGAAGAAAATACAGAAGAAAATATAGAATTACATTGAAGCAGGGTTGTTACATATTGCATATTGAGCTACAAAACAGTGGAACTTATTCTGACCTTCAGATCATTTGAGATGAACCTCGTTTTCTGCAAAGACATACCCAAAACAATATAGCATGTGGGATGAACCTTGCATATTGTAAAAACCTATCCAGACCTCCAGAACATGCAGGATGAACTTCGCCTCTTGCAAAGAAGCAAACCAATAGAGCATGTGGGATGAACTTTGCTTCTTGCAAAGACCTACCCAAACCTCCAAAACATGTGGGATGAACCTTAGATCTTGCAAAGACCTACCCAAACCTCCAGCACATGTGGATGAACCTTGCTTCTAGCAAAGCCCTACCCAAACCTCCAGAACATGCAGGATGAACCTCCAGAACATGCAGGATGAACCTCGCTTCTTGCAAAGATCTACCCAAAACTCCAGAGCATGTAGGATGAACCTTGTATCTTGCAAGGGCTTAACAAGACATTCGAAGCCTGTGGGATGAAGCTTTTATCTTGCAAGTGATTACCCAAATCTTGAAAGTGACAATGTTACAAATGTTTAACCTTGGATGATGCCAAGGAAGTCATACGTAGATCCTATTTTCCTCTAGAGCTGAATCCTCACCTACACCGAGCTAGGACAGCCAACACAAGCAACCACCCAGTGCCAAGTCTCAGACACTCACTCCATGCTACACTAAAATACAATCACCAGACACCACCCTGGTAGCTCCTGGTACCATTCATTATTTAGTAGATTCCCACACAGCTAGGAAGCTGTCCCAAACATTTGTTGGTCATGTATTCCAGCAAGAGAGAACTCCCTTGCATATTTCTCCAAAACACTATTGTTGTGGAAGTAGTGGTGCGCTTCAGGGGTTAACTCTTATAGATCTCTATTTAAGTTGATAAGCAAATTGTGTGCAAATTTTGATCTAAAGTGCTCGGTATAGTAAATGTGTGAATATTTCTGTATTCCAAAGAATGTTGATAAAGGTGCAGGTGCGTGGTGCTAATCAAAGCAATATGTGTATCAATAGATAAATAAATATTGAATAAAATATCAAAATACTTCTTCTTTGCACATAAAAACGTATCAATAATATAATATAATATAAAATACAGTGTTCATTTACAATCCAGTTCATAGAGGTAAATAAAATAAATGTGCTCTAATAAAGTGCTGCATGCTGGTTATAATAAAATTATTATATAATAAAATTATTATAACCAGCATGCAGCACTTTATTAGAGCACATTTATTTTATTTACCTCTATGAACTGGATTGTAAAATGAACACTGTATTTTATATTATATTATTGATTCGTTTTTATGTGCAAAGAAGAAGTATTTTGATATTTTATTCAATATTTATTTATCTATTGATACACATATTGCTTTGATTAGCACCACGCACCTGCACCTTTATCAACATTCTTTGGAATACAGAAATATTCACACATTTACTATACCGAGCACTTTAGATCAAAATTTGCACACAATTTGCTTATCAACTTAAATAGAGATCTATAAGAGTTAACCCCTGAAGCGCACCACTACTTCCACAACAATACTCTTTACTGTTTTAGTATCAGTCCCAGTGGAGCTGCAGCAGGGATTCTCTTGTCACCTCAGATAGCGCAGGGATCATACACACCCTTTTCTCCAAAACACATTCAGAATTTTTTTCGTCCACATGAGCCAAGAATTTTATTGCCTATCTACACATTTCAGTTATCACACACAATCAGATGCATGTTTACCCAACAATCAGACCATCATGTTTATCTAGCTTTGGTATAGTAACAGGATGTCACTTACATACTCCAGAAGAAACCCCTTCCACAACATTTGGCAGGACCATCTGTTTTCATTATATTGTAATAAATGTTAATCAATGGAAATAATGGTTTGCCTTAAATCATTTTGTACAAGTAGTAAATAATTCACATTATACCACAATGCACTGACACCAACAAGTTCTGTTTTCCATGCTAGTACTTTGATAACAGAGTTTAACATATGAATAATTTAGCCTGTGGGAGAAAATAAATTAAAAATAGGAGTGGCATGCCACAGCAGTTGCTTTTTAACCACTTGCCGACCGCTCACTATGCTTCTACTGCAGCACAGCGGCTCCTCTAGGTCCAGCAACGTAGACCTACGTCGCTGGACTCCTAGTGGTGTCAGCGGCACGTGATACAGCAGGAGTCGAACTGGAGGAAGAGAGGGGGCGATTGCGTGTGTGAAGTGTGAGAAGATCCGCCAGCCTGTGTAAACAAAGCAGGCGGATCTTCTTTGTGACAGACAGGGAGAGATCACAGGATTCAGCATAGCTGAACCTGCGATCTCTGTCTGTGTCACAGAACCCCCTCCCCCCACACACGTCAGTAAGCATGAGGCATACATTTAACCCCTTGATCACAGACAGTGTTAACCCCTTCCCTGCCAGTGTCATTATTACAGTAACAGTGCATATTTATAGCACTGATTACTGTAGTAATGTCACTGGTCCCCTCAAAAGTGTCAAAAATGTCAGTTAGGGGTCCGATCTGTCCCCTGAAATGTCACAGTCCCGCAAAAAAATCGCAGATCGCCGCCATTACTAGTAAAAAAAACAAAAAAAGCAATAAAAAATGACATAAATCTTTCCCGTAGTTAGTAAACGCAATAACTTTTGCGCAAACCAATCAAAATATGCTTATTGTGTTTTTTTTTTAACCAAAATATGTAGCAGAAAACAAATTGGCCTAAAATGTTAAAAAATTTAGATTTTTACATTGGGGGGGGGGGGGGGGGGAATTTAATATAAAAAAATGTGAAAGATATTGTTATTTTTTCAAAATTGTCGCTATTTTTTGTTTATAGCGCGAAAAGTAAAAATCGCACAGGTGATCAAATACCACCAAAAGAAAGCTCTGTTTGTGGGAAAAAAAGGACATCAATTTCATTTGGGTACAGCATCGCACGACCGCGCAATTGTCCGTTAAATTCACGCAGTGCCGAATCGCAAAATAGGCCCTATTCTTTGAGCAGCCAAATCCTTAAGTGGTTAAGCCCATTGCTACTTGATTTCATAGCACCACTCGGCGCTCACGTTACTCCTTCTGAATCTCTGCTCTCTCGTCCCCTCCTCCCCGGCTGACGTCTCTCCTTTCTCCTCCCATCCTCCCCTGCTGATGTCAGCCGGGGATTCTCAGCCCCTCCCACTGTAGCTGTCATATCGGTAAAGGGAGCAGCGAGGAGTCACGTCAGTGCCGAGCAGCGCTGTGAAATAAGGTAAAAAATGGGCACATTTTTTACAAAGCACAGACACTGGAGCATAGGACATGTTCTAACAGAGGGGACTGCATGTAATTTACTTAGTGAATTAACAACCACTTTAAGATAAAAAGCTTTTTGTGTGCAGCAGCCCCCCCTCAGCCCCCTAATACTTACCTGAGCCCTGCCACAGCCAGAAATCTCTCTCCTGATTGGCTGAGACACAGCAGCGGCACCATTGGCTCCCGCTGTTGTCAATCAAACTCAGTTAGCCAATCAGGAAAGAGAGGGGGCGGGGCTCCAGCCAAGGACCCGAGAAGAGGAGAATCTGGGCTGTCCTGTGCAAAACCAACTGCACATAACATGTTTGTTTTTTTTATATATATATATATATATTAAAAAAAAAAAACAAGACTTTACAATCACTTTAACGTAATTTGCTTTTAAAGGGTAAGTTCACCTTTTTACAAAAAATGAAAACTAAGATGAAAACTATCATCAAAAACCTGGCCGTCCCTCTGGGATTCTCAGATGTGGCTGTGTTGACCAATGAGTGCCTGCCATTGCAAGCATTATGATGGATAATCACTCCACAGCTGTGTACTGTGGTGTACAGCATACAAACCACTACACCAGTAGCCCAGGGCATCACTGCCAACATGTGCAGTTGGGGTCTGGAGGGTGGCCAGGAGTTTTAGAGTTAGCTCACCCTTTAATTATTTATGAAAAGGTGAACTTATCCTTTAAAAGAATACCTGCTGATCCCGCCATGAGAGTTTTTGCTTGGGCATTTCCTGATATAAGGTGACAACCTATCATCCAGTTGTGCTTCTGTGTTGTCATCTTGTGACAAGCACCCCAGGCAGTGACTAGCAAGCTAAATATAATTTAGTTAGGCCTCATTCACACAGGGTGTGTCAATACATATGCCCGTGCGAGGCCGTGTCTACCTGTACAGGGATGCCCAGGTCTTCAATGCATCCCTGTGCAGGCAGTCCCAATGATGCCCAATCTGACATCAATGGGACTGCCTGCACAGAGAAGAAATCAGCGCACCAAGGATTCCTCAAAAAGGTCCTAAGCTTTATTTCCATGGTCACATAATAAACATACAGCAAAGTTTCAGAGCCACGCAGCGCCCCTTATTCAGGAAAGTGACCATGGAAATAAAGCTTTGGAACCTTTCGAGGAATCCTTGGTGCTGATGACATTTCTTCACTTTGATCATCCATGGTTTCCAGCCTTCAGTCATTGCATCATCCAGCACTACTGAATAGCCGGTTTCTTGAAGGTGTGTATGGGGAATATTGTGTTTTGCCTGCACAGGAATGCACGAAACACCTCTCGCTGTGAACGCGTTCATCAATGCCCGGGACCAGGCGGGGACTGAGATCAAGTGAGGATCAAACGTTAGGGCAGTTCCTTGACTTAGCCCCCGTTCACACCGGTGCGACGTGATAAGTCGCACCCTATCGTCAGCAATGGAACTTTCAAATCCATACAGTGCCAACTTTGCAGTGCCTCATGGATTTGAAAAAAAGGTTCCTGCACTATTTTTTTTTGCGACTAGCTGACCAGCCGCCGAAGTTTTACTGTTATGTGAAACGACGTAACTGTACGCTGTTTAGTGTAGCAGTTAGTGGTGGTGAGCACACGCGCCGATTAGCTAGAGGTGGAGCCAATCAGCGGGTCCGGTGGACGCCATGTCCACTGAGCACCCATGATCGCTCCCCATAGAGACAGAATGGTGGTCTGCCGATGTACATTGGGCACACTGCTGTTCTGTCAGTGATGAGCAAAGGGATCCTACGTTCCTCCTATTTAGGAACACAGGTCTCTGTGTTCATCCAGCAAGCCCACCCCCCACACAGTTAGAAAGCACCCCCTAGGCACACATTTAACCCTCTGATCGCCCCTGGTGTTAACCCCTTCCCTGCCAGTGTCATTAGTACAGTAACAGTTCATATTTTTAGCACTGATTACTGTAGTAATGTCACTGGCCAAAAGTGTCAAAAGTGTCAGTTAGGGGTCTGATCTGTCCGCCGCAATGTCGCAGTCCCGCTAAAATCGCTAATTGCCACCATTACTAGTAAAAAAAAAAAAAATACTGTAATTAAAAATGACATAAATCTTTCCTCTAGTTTGTAGATGTGATAACTTTTGCGCAAACCAATCAACATGCACCTATTGGGATTTTGTTTTACCAAAAATATGTAGCAGAATACAAATTGGCCTAAATTGATGAAAAAAATTTATTTTTTTTTTATTGGGAATGTTTTACAGAAAATAAATATTAATATTTTTTTTTTTTCCAGAATTGTCGGTCTTTTTTTGTTTATAGCGCAAAAAATAAAAACTGCAGAGGTGATCAAATACCACCAAAAGAAAGCTCTATTTGTGGGAAAAAAGGAAAAAAAATCAATTTTATTTAGGTACAGAGTCACACGACAGCGCAATTGTCAGTTAAAGCACTGCCATATCGCAAAAAATGGCCTGGTCATTAAGGGGGTAAAACCTTTCTGTCCTTTAGTGGTTAAGGTGCGACTCTCATAGAAATCTGTGCATGAAGTCAGGCAGATGTCAGCCAAGTCACACCTTAAGTGTGATTTCAAGTGAAGCTGCATGATTTTAAAGTCGGATTCGGTGTGCACGGGGGCTTAGAGATGAGCCGTGTCACTATGTGCAGTAATAAAAGGACAGAGTTTCTCTGAAAAGTGTGGTCCCGTGTCACTACACACCTTCCATGATGTATTTTGCATTTAGGAGAGACTCCACTGAGCCCATGCCCTCTCCACCAGTCCAACGTACCTCTATCACCTCACTCCCAGTGGCAGAATGGGGTCCCGCTGTGCACACAGCACGGACCTCATGCATGCGCTTGTTAACTTCTTTCTTCCCCTACCACACGGCTAGGCTAAGGGTTGCTGTAACATGGGTTTAGCCTTGGTTGCCACGGAGGCTAACCGCTGGGGAGGGAGTCAGATCACTGACCCCTTGCTACCAGAGGACACGTCACTTGCACCAGATACCACTCTTAACCACTTGCCGCCCGCCTGCCCACCCCAGTTTTACTGCAGCAGACTGGTTTGGCTGCACGTAACGACGTAGCCCTATGTCGGTCGCGCGCATGGTGCACGGGGGCGAGCGTGCGCCGCCAGCGGCGTACGTTTGCCCTCAATAGGTAGTGGGGATGCCAATCCATGGGACCGGTGGCTGCGATTGCCGCCGGGCATTTCACAAGCCCATCCCCCATACAGTTAGAAAACACTCCACTAGGCTCACACTTAACCCTTTGATCACCCACTAGGTTAACCCCTTCCCTGCCAGTGTCAGTACACTAACAGTGCATATTTTTAGCACTGATTACTGTAATAATGTCACTGGTCTCCCCAAAAGTGTAAAAAATGTCAGTTAGGGGTCTGATCTGTCTGCCGCAATGTCGCAGTCCCGCTAAAAATCGCAGATCACCGCCATTACTAGTAAAAATCAATAAATAAATAAAAATTACATAAATCTTTCCTCTAGTTTGTAGACACAATAACTTTTGCGCAAACCAAACAAAATGCGCTTATTGCGATTTTTTTTTTTATACCAAAAATATTTAGCAGAATACAAATTGGCCTAAAATGATGAAAAAAATAGATTTTTAATTTTTTTTGGGAATGTTATATAGCAGAAAGTGAAAAATGTTGTTTTTGTTTTTTTTTTTTCAGAATTCTCGCTCTTATGCGATTTATGCGCAATTATCCATTAAATAATGCAGTGCCGAATCGCAAAAAATGGCCTGGTCATTAGGAGGGCAAATATGATAATATGACTAAAATTTTTTAACTTCAAGATGTTAAAAAATGTTAGTCATATTATTAGTTATTTCAAAATAATTCGTTATCATTTTCGATTATGCAAACTAGGGGGTGGGATTATGCATCCCCGCGCCCCTTATGGCCTGGCTCGCCACTGTCCAACAGGACGGTTGAGGAGTGGCCACATTTACATAAATAGGTTGTGTTTGGCAGGAGGTACCTGTCACTGAACACGCCAGGGAGCAGGGGAGGGCTGGGAAGGGGGGCAGGGTGGCAATTGCCCCCCGGGCCACTCTGATGCCAGGTAAAAAGGCTGCACTCAGGGCTGGATTAATGTAGGGGCCAGACACTGTATACAGATGCCGGTCGCCGCTACACAATGTTATATTTGCAGAGCTGCAACGGAGCGGTATGGGTACGCTCCTGCACCCAGCCAGCAAAATACTAACACAGTCACTTCCCTGTCATGCAGAGTGATCTCTGCCCAACAGGAGCTTCCTAGGCCCTGCCTGGCATGATGTCATGTACTTGTGTTAAACCTCCTTTGTTGCTATATACATTAAATTATGTTACCACATTGCATCATGTTTGTCTTGCTTCATAACATTAATATCTATTATAAAACCAGGTGGGCATGGATGGTGAGCTGATTCAATGGTTCAATGGGCCACTTGACTGGAATTGCCCCCCAGGCCTAAGGCTGCCAGCCCTCCCCTGCCAGGGAGGATAATTGCTCATGTTTTTACCCCCCCCCCTCCCAACTGCAACTGTAAACTAAGCCTTAGACTTCATTTCCACATTGATTCTTCTCTTCCTCTTATTTAGCTTGTCTAGCAATAAATAAACTATAAATTCTATGTCCCCAGTTTATTCAGGATACGAGTAATGGTCGAATAATTTGTGTGTTTGGATTAAGTGGAAATGTCTGTCTTTCAGAGCAGCATGAAATGGAAAACAACAATAGATATCTCTAATATTTATAAAGTACATCAGAAGTTCTTAAGTATTGCTCTCTCACTTTCTATTATGGGAAGTCCCAGCTGAAGGGAAACTCCTAAGTGGTATTTATGTATGGTTGAGAAAGAGATCGGTATGAATAAACCATGTGACTTCATGGGAAAGAGGCACTACTACACCGACGTTCACTGATACAGATGAGGACGTTTCCTCTCCCGAAGACCACATTCACACGAGCCTCCTGCATTTGGTTCATTTAAACATGGGAGAATTTATCTGGGAAGTATGAACTAAATTTAGGGCTCATTCATCTGTGTGCCAACAGCTGCAACCAGCAGCATGGATAAATCAATGAAGGGAGCAGCTGTTGTTCGCATGGAACCTTCATCAGGCCCTGACCATCCCTGGAGGCAAACAAGGACAGGGTTTCTGCCCGCACCGTTATCTGTAGCTAATCTAAGTTTGTGTGAGCCCATAGCACAGCATGAGGATAAGTGAACCAATGCGCTAACCAATAAATAATGAATAAATAGTGAATCACTGTGTGAACCAAAGTGATAGCAGCCAATTTATTGTACCGTCACCACATACAATAAAAGTACATAAATAATTAGGGAATCTGCACTAAAATACACAGAGAAAAATACACGACAAATAGAGCCTCTCTCCTTGGTTCCACTGATTTTATAATATTTCGTTCGACCGTTTTAGACGTGGATGCCACTTCTTGACCCTCATTGATCTTGCTGGGTAGGCAATCTTCATTGTGTAATCCTTCTGAGTGTTGACATTTTTGGTCACTCTATGATAGCTTATTTTGCATTTGGGGCGCCTCCCTTGAGACGCAGTGTGTTCCCTTTCGGGGTGTCTCCAGGGACGTGCCCTAATGCTATAGGGGCTACCCACCCTAGTCGTTGGTCAGTGACCTTTTGCGGTGTTGTATTCCTTACACTGGCTGGTTCTTAACTCTTGTATTGTAGATACCTTGATAAAGGAAAAGGAATTGGCGCGTTTCACACACTGACTGTGTGCTTAATCATTGGGTAACCTTGTCACGATTGTCATATTTGGATGTCCAGTCAATAAATCTGGATTTTGACTCAACCTGGAGTCCTGCCAATTCCTTTTCCTTTATCAAGTTTTCACGGAGGCGAGCCGGGGCATGCACCTGTGTGAGTCTTCAGGCAATTACACCACCTTGAGCAGTGAGTTCTTGTCTCTTCAATTGTGGATACCTTGCCTACTAACTACCTACTTATCACTGCTATACCTTGCTTTCAGACCATTGTTCACATTTGGGTATTGTTTTGCCATTGCTGTATTGTTTCTGTTATCACTTGTATTTGATATTCTTTAATAAAAAAAACATTAAAATTAAAAAAAATAAACGACAATAAGAAATGTGTACAATCCAATGGTGATAAGAAAATATATAAATAATTTAAAATAATTTGATGTGTGCAACAACCTTCAATAAAAATCACATCATAAAAATGTGCACTAAATGCGAATACAAATAGTCCAATAAACTCAAGTAAAAAAAAGAAAAAAAACACAATATTGTGGAAAAATAGGCGAATCCAATCAGTGACAATAAAGTTCAATCAAATAAGTGATGATCATCCAAAAAACGAAGAAAAAAAGTAAAAAAAAAACACACAAGAAAAATATAAAAATAGATGAACATCTTCAGTGTGACAGAAAGTTCCCAAAGAGCCAATAATGGGTAACCATCTATGAGTGCAATGGCCTCTCACCTCAGTGTGGAATAATAATAATAATCGCATTCATAGATATCCAAAGCAGAGACAGATCCTCCACAGTAATAATAATTTAACTGGATGCAAAGAAAGATATCACAATGGGGAATGCTCCTCTGTGCTCACAAGTCCTCCACTGCAGTACCAAACAGGTAATAAAAATCAAATAGACAGCTCCATAGTGTAGTAAAATTAGGCACAGTATTTATTAAAAATAGACAACTTATATTTCAAAATGATACAATGTGTGAGGTAGACCCGCGGGGTCCCCAGATGGTATGCGGCTGATAAATGTGGAACTTACGGTCTCGGCCGAAAACCGGGAAGTGACGTCACCCCGCTCCTCCCTCCATAGCTCAGAATGCTGCTGTGTCCAAATGCCGAATCTAAAAGTAGCACTCCATGGGGTTAATTTACTAAAGGCAAGTAGACCGTTCACTTTGCACATGAAGTTGCTCCAGAGCTTAGTAAATGAGGTGAAGCTTCACTTTGCAATGAATATCACATGCAAGGAAATTAAAAAAACATCTTTGCCTGCACATGATTGGATGATGGAAATCAGCAGAGCTTTCCCTCATTTAGTTAGCTCCGAAGTGCAACTGTACTTTTAACTGGTTGCCAACCGCCCGCTGCAGTTATACGGCGGCAGGCAGCCGCTCCCAGGCAAATCGCCGTAGGTGTACGTCGCTCACATACACGAGGCTAGGGGGTGAGCGCACGCCACCGCCGGCCCACTCCCGCCCCCGCTCGTCAGCTGGGAAGCCGATGCAGCGGCTAGGCAGCTCCGATTGCCACCTAACACCAGCGATCGCTCCCCGCTGAGAGAGAATGGTCAGCTGTTGAACACACAGCTGACCGTTCTTCTCCCTGCAAATTCTGCAATGATCATAGAGCCCATGTGATCCTTCGATATAGGATCACATGTCTCTATGGTCATTTCAGAAGCCACGCCCCCCCCACAGTTAGAAACACTCCCCTAGGCTCACATTTAACCCCTTGATCACCAATAATGTTAACCCCTTCCCTGCCAGTGTCATTATTACAGTAACAGTACATATTTTTAGCACTGATGACTGTAGTAATGTCACTGGTCCCCCCAAAAGTGTCAAAAATGTCAGTTAGGGGTCCGATCTGTCCACCGCAATGTCGCAGTCCCGGAACAAATCGCAGATCGCCGCCATTGCTAGTAAAAAAAAAAAAAACAATAAAAATGACATAAATCTTTCCCGTAGTTAGAAGACGCAATAACTTTTGCACAAACCAATCAAAATACGCTTATTGCAATTTTTTTTTGCCAAAAATATGTAGCAGAAAACAAATTGGCAAAAAATGTTAAAAAAATTTGATTTTAAAAAAAAAATTTTTGACAATGTCATATAGCAGAATGTGAAAAATATTGGTTTTTTTTTTTCAAAATTGTCGCTATTTTTTTATTTATAGCGCAAAAAATTAAAATCGCACAGGTGATCAAATACCACCAAAAGAAAGCTCTATTTGTGGGAAAAAAAGGACGTCAAATTTATTTGGGTACAGCATCGCACGACTGCGCAATTGTCCGTTAAAATAACGCAGCGCCAAATCGCAAAATAGGGCCTGGTCATTAAGGGGGCAAGTCCTACCGGTCTTAAAGTTGTTAAAGTGTGCAGTCTATTTGCCTTTAGTAAATGCACCCCTATGTGTCCCAAATCAGCCACCTAAATTAGCCCTTATGTTTCCCAGTTTCAGTGCGTACAGCACAGTGATGATGTCACTGCTACACTTATATGGTAAAATCTGGGTTTATAAAGGTGTATGGGATTTACTGTATATCCTATGTGGCTATTGCAGAATATAATAAAAGAAAAGTTTATGTGCCTGGAGTTCAGCTTTAAGTACCTAAATTTGATTTGGTGTCAGCATTTACCTATCACCTGTATAGGACTCAGACAGGAAGGAGAAAAAGTAGGCGCCAATCAGGTGTTTTGCATGAATGTCTGGTGATAAGGGACATCTTGGTGCTCCTTCAATATCCAATTGTAGGCTAGGGGAGGAAGGAGACCAAACGTTATTGCCTAACTGCAGAGAAAAGGCACATCACCAGCTTGTTTGTGCTTTATGGCAGCCTTGAGTAAATCTCAGGACTAGATGGACAGAAGTACACAGGGTTTTTTTTTTCCAAATAATAGGTTCAGGTACTCTCCCCACCTCTGAGCGCCATCCCTTGTCTTCGCCCCTGTCCACTTCCTAGTACTGCTCCTTTTATAGAATACAGAGCCAAGTATCATTTTGAGGGAGTTTCATTTTTTGTATGGAATTGGTTAATAATAGACTCCCCCCCCCCTCCAGCAAGAACACATCATTCCAAGCAACAATAGACCCCCCCCCCCCCGCAACAATAGAATTGCCCCCAGAAACAAAATATACTCCCCAGCAACAATAGATAGTAGCCAGCATCAATAGATCCCCCCTCAACAGCGGATCCACCCCATAAGAACCCTAGAAAAGAAGATACCCCACCAGCAACAATAGATCCCACCTCAATGTAGATCCCTCCAAGTATCGTGGCTTTCAAAAGACTCTTAGACGTACATCTCAAGGATCAGAACATTCAGGTCTATGTGAGATGATTACAGCCACACACACATACACAGGTTGAACTGGATGGACTATTGTCTTTATTCAACCTCACCTACTATGTAACTATATGTAACTATGTAACAATCACCCCAGCAACACTACAACCCCCAGCTACAGTAGATCCCCAGCAGTCAGCATCAATAGACCATCCAGCACACCCAATCCCCCTTTGCCAGTACATACATTCTGTGCTAGAGGTGTTCCCCCGCTGGAAAAAAAGCCCTGGAAGTACAATTCCTTTGACAGATAGAACATCTCCCAAGTTTATCTGAAGCATGAAACAGTGACATTGCCTGACTGTCCATGCAATGTGGTAGAGGTGTGTGAATCACAAGACTAGCTGAACAGAATCACACATTTTTTGACAATTAAATCAGTTCACAGGTACTGTATGTATTTCAGTAGTCTGCTTAGCACTTTTGCTGGAGCTTCGGTTTCAGATGTCTGTTATTTAGCAGTGTTCACTAGCTGGGAAAATACTTATAGTGCCCTTTTGGTCTTAACAACAACTATAACAATGGTACATTTTGGAATTCCCACTGTAAACCCAGCGATTCAGAAACATTTGGCAATGGATATTTCCAGAGTAAATTCCTACAGATGAATGTCACTGGAAACTGCTTTCCCCAGAGTATAAACCTGTGAGATTATGTTTAGTCAATCATGCGCAGGGGTGCTTAAAGAAGATCTATTTTTCGGAATAATGATAAAAAAGGTATGATCTCTAACCTGGCTTCGCTTCCGGCCAGGGCTGGCTGGGAAAGGGACTTGGGACCTATTGATGGAGAGACCTCGGAGCTGTGCTTTCGTCGATGCCGCTGGTCTCTGTATCGGCATTGCAGAAAATCTCTCACCTCTTTCTCTTTCATAGGGCCTACAGAACTCCAGTCCAGCTTTTTAAATGGGGGTGTAGGGACTCTGCTGAGTGCCCGAAGTGTGAAAGGGAGCAGGGTACCCTTATCCATATGATCTGGAGATGCCCTAAGTTATTCCGCTACTGGACTGTTATAATTGACACTATATCTAGGGTTTATAACTTTAGACTACCTAAGGATCCGATTGTGTGTCTGCTTGGTGCATTGGAGGAGGAGAGCCTAACACCACATGCCCATACGGCTGTCCTCCGACTGCTGTACTTGGCTCGTAAACTGATAGCCAGATACTGGATATCCTCCCGTGTACCAATGGTGGCACAATGGATTACGCAAGTGAATGCCTTACTAATTAGAGAAAAGGTGACTTATCAGCATCGTAAAGCACACAAGAAGTTCTACTCTCTTTGGCGGCCATGGTTGGATGACCCATCTCTGGCACCACCTCAGTTAATCATGGATAGGCTTCTAATGGGTTAGCCACTGCTCGGTCAAAAGCTTTGTTCTATTGTATGGATCCTAGTGGAAAGATTCCCTTCCCTACTACCCTCTTTTCCCCATTTTGTTAGGTTAGCTTTGTATTCCTGGCCTGTTATGTTGTATTTGAGCACGGCTATCCAGACCACTTAATGACTTATCGCAGTTGCAATCTCCTCAGGTTGTATAATGCTCCGTATTTGAACTTTTTGCACTTTGATTTGTCTTGCACTGTAATGATCGGTATGTTGCTGTATTATAATTTTTCCTTTTCTTTTTTTTGGCTTTGTATCTTCTCCTTTACATAATGCTTGTACAATGTGATTCTTATGCTCAATAAAAGTTTATTTTCTTGAAAAAAAAAAAAAAGATCTATACATTCCCCCAAAATGCAGTATATATTTGCATGAACATTCTGAAAATATGTTGTAGTTAAAATATTCTGTACTGAATGAGATCTGTCATCATATAAAATTCTCCACCTGAAACAATGATTAGTCCGTTATTGCATTTCTCTATGGAGACAATAATAGTGAAATACACAAATTTAAGCATCCCAGTATGGTAAGGATTTTCCTTATAAGTATTGTAGATCATGTTCTTTCTATAAGCACAGCATCATATAGCGAAAAAGAATAGGTTTAGGGCCCATCGAGGTATGTTAATACACACCTGTTAGCACACGTTAACATGCGATGCATTGCAATGCATTAGTAAGCACATTGATGTCTTCTGTAAAATCCTTTGGGGTGCCATTTATAACAGCACTGCAGTGTACTACACATAGTGCTGGTGCATTCCTATAGATTTCTATATTCCTATACAGTTGGGAAAATAATTATTTGATCCCCTTCAGATTTTGAAAGTTTGCCCACTTACAAAAAAATGAAGGGTCTATAATTTTTTTCATATGTGTATTTTAAATGATAGAGACAGAATAACCAACCAAAAATCCAGAAAAAAACATGATACAAATATAAAATATGTATTTGATCCCCTAACAACCAACAATAATTGAGGCTCACACAGACTGGCTACAGTATGTGCTCATGTAATACACAGATTAGTCCTGTCAATTTAAGAAGGTGCTCCTAGCGACAACTCGTTATGTGTATAAAAGATACCTATCCATAGAATCTCTTTCTTACATTTAAACCTCACCATCATGGCCAAGACCAAAGAGCTGTCAAAGGACATCAGGAACAAGATTGTAGACCTGCACAAGGCTGGAATGGTCTACAAGACCATCAGCAAGAAGCTTGGTAGGAGACAACTGTTGGAGCGATTATTCGCAAATGGAAGAAATACAAAATAATCATCAATCGCCCTTTGTCTGGAGCTCCATGCAAGATTTCTCCTCAAAGGGTAAGGATGATCATAAGGGACGAGGGACCAGCTCAGAACTATACTGGAGAAGCTTGTAAATGATCATAAGGCAGTTGGGACCACAGTCACCTAACAAACCATTGGTAATATAATACGCCGCCATGGATTGAAATCCTGCAGCGCCCACAAGGTCCCCCTCCTCAAGAAGGCACATGTACAGGCCTATCTGAAGTTTGCCATTGAACATCTAAATGATTCAAAGAAGGATTGGGAGAAAGCCCTATGTTCAGATACCAAAATTGAGCCCTTTGGCATTACCTCAACTCGCAGTCTTTGGAGGAAGAAAAATGCTGACTACGACCCTAAGAACACAATCCCTACAGTTAAGCACGGAGGTGGAAACATTATGCTTTGGGGCTGTTTCTCTACTACAGGCCAACTTTGCTGCATTGAGGGGCCAATGGACAAGGCCATGTATTGTAAAATCTTGGAAGAGAACCTTCTTCCCTTACTGAGAACACTGAAGATGGGTCGTGGATGGGTTTTCCAGCATGACAATGAACCAAAACATACCACCAAGGCAACAAAGAAGTGGCTCAAGAAGAAGTACATTAAGGTCATGGAGTGGCCTAGCCAGTCTTGAGAACTTATTCCTATAAAAAATGTATGGAGGGAGCTGTAACTTTGAGTTGCCAAGCAACAGCCAAGAAACCTTAAGGATTTAGAGAAGGTCTGTAAAGAAGAGATGAACAAAACCCCTCCTGAGATGTGTGCAAACCTGGTAACCAACTACAAGAAACGTCTTACCTCTGTGCTTGCCAACAAGGGTTTCTCCACCAAGTACTAAGTCATGTTTTGCTTGGGGATCAAATACATATTTTACTCACTAAACTGCAACTCAATTTATAACATTTGTATCATGTGTTTTTTCTAGATTTTTGGTTGATATTCTGTCTCTATCATTTAAAATACACCTATGATAAAAAATAGTAAAATCCTTAATTTCGTTGTAAGTGGGCAAACTTGCAAAAACTGCAGGGAATCAAATAATTATTTTTCCAACTGTATAATACTTCCTAAAAGATAATGAATGATGTGAAAATGGGGATTTTTATGTGCCAATGCCAATCATGTACATGAGATAAAATACAAAGTTTATTTTAACATTAAATTCAACAAAGGTTAAAAAACATGTCCAACACAACAAATGTATCAATTGTGTATAGAATATGCTGTAGAGACACAGTGGATCAACGTGCTTCACCTGTAAGCTGCTTCCTTAGGGTCTACTTGCTTGTAGAGTCTTAGAATATGGTAACTAACAAATAACAGTAAATAGTAAAATGACAGTAAAATAAGATAGAGTAAATAACATGATATAATGATTGCATGAACAATAGAAAAAAAAAACACAATTTGTGTATGCAAAATAACACCACTGCTATTGTATCCCATAGGGAGTGGACGGGGGAAAAAATCAAAACAGAAAAGGAGGAAGGTGAGAAAGAGAAAACAAAAGCACATAATCCACCACACCATACCCACAAACTCTCAAGGTCCCCAGAAGTAGTAGGGGTCGCAGACTAAAGGGGACAAATGCAGGGCAAATCCCCAATCTTACCTAAACCCTGAATAAAAATCTCTAGACTACTGGTGTTGCAACATAATGAAAGATATTCTCAAAAAAATATAATATTTAACAAAAAAAACAAAAAAAACAACTCACAATAAAATTGATTAACTAACTATACATACCGTAAAGACTGCCCTCCAACCTATATCAGCACCCACGGAAAATGAGTACACCTAATAAATTACAAATCAATGCTGGACAGGGACACTTGAAAATTCTGATAGCCCTAAAAAAAAAAAAAACAGAGAACAAAAAGCCAGATGAGCACTACCCAAATCGAAAAGCTGTACAGATGAATGTGGAGAAATTAAAATAAAATTAAAAAAGGGGGAAAACATCAAACCCCAAATGTTCACCTGCATTAAATATACTGATCAACTAAATGACTTCACAAATCAAGTTTCTCCAACAGTATAAAGAAAATAAGCACATTATCCAAACATTAAAAGCCACATCAAGTGAATCAAATACATCGTTTTCAGACTAAAAAGGGGTACATACAGTACCACTCACACTACAGTCTGCAGGGACATTGTAGTGCGAATGGTATGTACTCCTTTTTGGTGGCTTTTAATGTTTGGATACTATGCGGGTTTCTCCACATTCACCATCTCTCATAAATGACTCTGACAACTAACCTATTACTAAACAGAACAAAATGACAGTTTTAGGGTCCATGTACACGGGACGTTGTTAAAAGTCCCTTTGAATGCTGGAATTTTTAGGACGTTTGAAACGTCCGTTCGGTCGCGTTTGTACCCGCGTTTAGCGGGCGTTTAGCGGCATTTGCGTTTAGAAACGTTCCTAGAGGTCAAAAAAAATTATTCCCCTTTAAAATGAAAAAACGCGAACGCTAAACGCGGGTCATCGCGTTCGGACGCGTTCAGACGCGTTCGGACGCGTTTGTGCGTTTGAAACGCCGGGAAACACACGTTCGAACGCAAATGATTGCGTTCTAAAAAAAGTCCCTGAACGCAACTGCCTGCAAATGACTGTAAACGACCTGGTGTACATGGACAGATAAGATAACATGTAGATGGGTTCAGGGGCTTCTGAAAAAAACGCCCAACTGCTCCTAAACGACCATTTCCAGCGTCCCGTGTACATGGACCCTAATAGACACCAAATATGAAACGGATCCCATGTTTCTCTTAGGAGCTGTAATGTATCCCTTCACCATGCTGCCCCTTGCAATATAGGCAGGTATGACGGCTAACTGATTGGCACCTTCCCATATGTCAGTGTAATCACTTTTTACTCCATTCAGTAAGGATTATTGATGATGGATAGAGAGGTTGAGATGCACTAAAGATCAGTATTAGTTCACATTAAACCTTACTTACAGATGCGTATTATTTCTAGAATAATTTACAACCGAATTATGACCATATACAATCGGGCAGATCCTGGGAAAAGTAGTGTTGATGTTTCTGCATCCCTTTTAAGCTGATCTGCTTTGTTCCAAGGGTTTTAAACTGGATAGATTTTGTGTGCATTGTTTTACATGGCACTGTGCTCTGTGTATTACTTCTAGAATAATTTACAACCGAATTATGACCATATACAATCGAGCAGATCCTGGGAAACGTAGAGTTGATGTTTATGCATTCCTTTTAATCCGATATACTTTGTTCCAATGGTTTTAAACTGGATAGCTTTATTGTCCATTGTTTTACCTGGCACTGTGCTCTGTAAAACTTCCTCTTTCCCTCCACAAAGGTTGAGGCTCTTCAGACCTTAATATTGTCACAGAAGATCTAACTCCCCATTTGTATATTTGAGATATAATGCTCCCCCTAGTCTAGGGAACATCTACAATAGAGAGAGTTGCTTATCTTATTCTTCAGTCCCACAGACTTCCTATCCATGTGTTCCGGTATTCAGAAGTGGGTAGGTGCAGAATGATGTGGCAGGCAAAAAACACATGGGGTTTGATTACCCCATGATTTTGCACTCTGCAGTTTTACTTAATCAACCACATGGAGTCCAAGTGCAAACACAGAAATATATTGTAACAAAAGTCCAGCAATACACAACAGACCTGGTTGGAAGGCTACCCGAGAACACTCACAAGTCCTAACAGTAATAAGACAGCAGATTGAAGACTCAGAGGTGTCGACAGCTTCTGTCCTGAATGCGACCTGGCTAGTCTGTACTCAAATGGGGAGCCTTCCTGGAAGGATGGCATGTCTCTGCTCTTTCCCTGCTCTTCTGGAACCTTTCCCTGACAAACAGGTGACCTGTCCCTATCATAGCCACTCGCAAAATGAGTGCCAAAGCAGGGAGCCAGAGCCATAAATAGGCTTTGCCCTCACCCAAGATGGCCACCAAAGTCATATGGGGCACCAGCATCCAATCATGACCGAGGAAACCATAGAGGAAATAAGTTCCTCTTGACTTCCTCCCCCACCTACATTGCCGCTGCTGTCAAGTGTCACCTGCAATGGAGAATATAGACTGCACCTGCCTAAAGTCCCACAAATCTGCTAATCTTCTTTGGTCATGTGGCTGCCGCCTCTCTGACTGGCCAGAGTTTTACCCCTACACTAAACTCTTGGTAAATATAAAAGAGACAAATTAACGCAGTACTGTATTAATAAATACAATATTAACTGCTTAAGGACCGCCCCACGTACATATCCTGCGGCAGGGAGGCCCTTAGGTGCAACTTTCATCCAGTGCTGCACTGACGTTTCTGGATTTTGAGTCATGGGGAAAGCAAAAGAATTGTCAAAGGATCTGTGGGAAAAGGTAGTTGAACTGTATAAAACAAAAAAGGGATATAAAAAGATATCCAAGGAATTGAGAATGCCAATCAGCAGTGTTCAAACTCTAATCAAGTAGTGGAAAATGAGGGGTTCTGTTGAAACCAAACCACGGTAAGGTAGACCAACTAAAATTTCAGCCACAGCTGCCAGGAAAATTGTTCGGGATGCAAAGAAAAACCCACAAATAACTTCAGGTGAAATACAGGACTCTCTGAAAACATGTGGTGTGGCTATTTCAAGATGCACAATAAGGAAGCACTTGAAGAAAGATGGGCTTCATGGTGAAGTCGCCAGAAGAAAGCCATTACTATGCAAATGCCACCAAGTATCCCGCTTACAATACACCAAACAGCACAGAGACAAGCCTCAAACCTTCTGGCACAAAGTCATTTGGAGTGATGAGACCAAAATTGAGCTTTTTGGCCACAACTATAAACGCTACATTTGGAGAGGAGTCAACAAGGCCTATGATGAAAGGTACACCATTCCTACTGTGAAACATGGAGGTGGATCCAACGCTGTATTTTAGCCTAGGCTGACGGGGCCCAGGCTGAGGGCGGCACTTTGCAGGGGGGGGGGGGGGGGTTGCGGTAAAAAAGAGCACAGCTGTATCTCTTAAACAGTGTGACTATCTGAATTTGACTTGGTATCAGTCTCTTGCAGTCTCTGTACAGCGGAGCTTAGTCTAGGCAAGGGAAAAGCAGCAAAAACAGCCAATGAGTTCATCTGCTGACATGAAGAATGCTGATAGAAGCAGAAAGCAAACTGATAGATTGATGAGCTCATCACTGTACTTCATCTTCTTTACTGCCCAATTATATGTTGGATATATGTGTAGCACTACTCCCAAAGGAGCTGCTGGTTACGGGTTCCCCTGGGTTACCATTAGAAACAGTAGAACAATCTGACATTTTCCCAAGTGTTTTACCTCAGACAAGAATCAGTCCAGTATCTTTGGTTTTTATGTTTTATTTGGAACTTGGATAGGAGAAGGGATGAGTGGGATACTCCAAATAAATGCTGGTTAACGCTGAGTAACGCTGAAACTGAGCTCATCACGGCTAGGCCGCTGCTTCACTTTGCCCTTGGCTGTGAAAGGTTTTGCTTAAGCTTCCTGAAGTAAACTCTATCCTGAGGCAAGCTGTACTCTGAGGTAGACTGCACTGCTGAACAACTTCAGGGCCCTTCCTGGCGCCCTCTTTATCCCTAGCTTCAGGGTTTAACAACTTGGCACCCCCTTTACTGTAACACTCTGAGTGAGCTAGCTCCTTGATCCCCCGACTTCTCTGGAGTGGTCCCCTCTCTTAGGCAGACCCTTAGGCAGATTCTTCAGTATTCATGATACTGTTTTTCCTGAAGTCCTCTGCCCAACAGCTCCACTTGTCAGCACACTGGATCCTCTGCAGCTCCACTCCTGGTCCTTAGGCCGACCGCCTGGACCACCTTCCTCACTCTGCAAGAGGAGAGACAGCCGCCCACCTTCTCCTGGGACTTTGCTCCCGCCAAAAGACACCCTGTCACATGCTCCCTCCGGGTTCATAGCCTAATCCCAGGGTGCATTGCAGCAATGCCCACCCACTGAGACAGTCATAAACCCTGGTGCACTATTGGTTAGGTTTCCTCCACTGTCCAACAAGCTCCCTTCTTAGATACAGTGGGAAGACTCCCTTAGACCCAATAAATCACACCTGGAAACATGGGACAGGTCAAACTAGCAGATCTGGCTCTCCTGATAAGCAGAACAGAGCCACCAAATGTATTTTCCTAGCACCTACCTAGGAGGGTGCTACATATGGATTGGTTCCATAATGACTGTACTCAAATGACATGGATTAAATGATGCTGGCTGTAAGTTTTTCCAATATCAGCCACATCAGTTTGAGATTTCAAAGTGGTGCCTCAATATATGCATCTGCTGTTATGTTTCTTTAGACAACCAATAGTGCTCTGGGAGTCCATTGTCAGGTAATAAGTGTTTATTATTATAACAAAGATTGTATATAGATCAGTCTTTAAATATATTTGACCCATGCCTGCTATTATTTAGTTCAAGCTTGATGCCTTTTCACCCAAACTATTCCAAGATTTATGGACAAACAGAGGCATTTTCTGACATATCTCATTCTTTTCTTACTCAGCAAGCTGGAAAAATATAGCATGTAATGAGACTGTTGGAAGGTCTTCATTGACCCCAGTGATTTTAATGCAAAAAGCAGCTAATAATGGCATACAGTATTTACTTAAAGCAGAGTTTTTCATCTTTGCACCATCCGATTCTTTGTAGCAAGTGAAAACATCATTGGCCTTTTTAATTATTTTTCTAGCTTGATTTACCTTGTTTCCATGGAGTAATCTTCTTTTCTTCCTGTTTAATCCACTGTGATGAGATACGTCATTTCCGCGATCGGATCGTGCCCTCCTCCTCCTCCACCCTTCCCCCCGCTGCCTTCTGGGACCATTCAGAAAGCGCCACGCGACTCGCGCATGCGCAGTAGGAAACCTGAAGACTTCACTGCCCCGGTTTCCCTTACTAGCAATGCCGGCGCCTGCACCTGAAACCAATGGACGGATTTGCTTGGGCTGCTGACATCGCAGGCTTCCTGCACAGGTAAGTGTTCTTATATTAAAAGTCAGCAGCTACAGTATTTGTAGCTGCTGACTTTAAATCCCCCCCCCCCCCAGGCGGGAACTCCAGTTTAAAGTGCGCCTGATTATGCACAAAAATTATTAACATATTATGAACCAGAAATAAAAGCACTTTAAAACAACCCCTCACCTCTGTAGCTACAGGCATTATGGAGAAATTAATCTTCAAAATTCATGGAAATCTCAACTACTCTTTCCTATATTATCAATAGAGAGTAGAAGTGATTGCCACCAAATCGACTATCCTGGAAGTTTTTGTTTCCTGCATTTTTTACATGAATATTTCTTAGGATCCAAGCAGTGTTCAACGGTGCGATCATCAGGAAAGGTATTTACAACTTATTTTACAGATATGGCTTGATTTATTATTTAGTATAGTAACAGGGTTGCTTTAGCCCTCCCTTAGTGCTTTAACCACTTCTGGACCGGTAGGATTTGCCCCCTTAATGACCAGGCCATATTTTGCGATTCGGCACTGCGTTACTTTAACAAACTATTGCGCGGTCGTGCGACGCTGTACCCAAATAAAATGTATGTCCTTTTTTTTTTTTACCACAAATAGAGCTTTCTTTTGGTGGTATTTGATCACCTCTGCAATTTTTATTTTTTGTGCTATAAACAAAAAAAGAGCGACAATTCTGAAAAAAAAAAAACAATATTCTTTACATTCTGCTATATAACATTCCCCCCCAAAAAATTTAAAGATCAACATTTTTTAACATTTTAGGCCAATTTGTTTTCTTGTTTTCTGCTACATATTTTTGGTAAAAAAAAATCGCAGTAAGAGTATTTTGATTGGTTTGCGCAAAACTTATCGCATCTACTAACTGCGGGAAAGATTTATGTAATTTATATTGTTTTTCTTTTTTTACTAGTAATGGCGGCGATCTGCGATTTTTAGCAGGACTGCGACATTGCGGCGGACAGATCGGATCCCTGACTGACATTTTTGACTCTTTTGGGGGACCAGTGAAATTACTACAGTAATCAGTGCTAAAAATATGCACTATTACTGTAATAATGAAACTGGCAGGGAAGGGGTTAACACAGTAAGTGATCAAGGGGTTAAATGTGTACCTATGGGCGTGTTTCTAACTGTATGGGGGTGGGGCTTGTGAAATGATCACAGAGACCTGTGATCCTATATAGAAGGATCACAGGAGCTCTGTGATCATTCCAGAGAGAAGAACGGTCAGCTGTGTTTACAACAGCTGACCGTTCTTCTCTCTTAGCAGGTAGCGATCACGGGTGGCCGGCGGCAATTGGAGCCACCTGACCTGTGCATCGGTGTCCCCGCTGACGAGTGGGGGCGGGAGCTGCAGGTGCGCAAACGACGTATACCTACGTCGGTTCACACAGGAGGGCCGCCCTGCCGCAGTACAACTGCAGCGGGCGGTCAGCAAGCGGTTAAAAAGGGGTTGCACAGCCATATAGAAGTATATTATTTTATTCATTGTATGGAATTATTCTTTTGAAAAACACTGACAACCTGCATTCTGCTCACAGGCATCCAGAAGCCAAAAAAAACAATTTGCAGAATATGATTTGTTTAATACTTCCAGGAATTTAGCATTCCCATTGTAAATATTTGTCACACCCCTGGGTAGGTTATACACGCATCAATGCAAACACACATAAGATGAATGATGTGAGCAGCAGCCAGCTAGGAATATTTGTAGGAAGGAAATGTTCCTGTGCTAAAAAAAAATGCACAAAATTCTACTAGTATTTGGGCAGCTTTATGGACTTTATGCCAATTGCCTACCAAGGTACGCTCATGAATGGCATGGTAGACAAGAGGTTAAATGAAACTTACACCTGCTACTGCAGCTATGAACTTGGTACTGGCTTTAAGAGCCGGCAAAGAGCTTTCTGATGTAGCACCCTCCTAGGTAGGTGCTAGTGAGAGAGTATAGTTTTGAGTTCTGTCTGCTCACCACAAGGACTGCAGGTAAATCTATATTGTTCTCTGCCTACCAGAGAGCAGGATCTGTTAGTGAGGTCTGCTCATTGTGCTAAGTATTCAACTCATTCTGTCTGGAGAGTGTTTCACACTGGTCCAATAGGGAGGCATGTTGGACAGTGATAGGAAACCTGACCAATGAGTGCACAGGTTTTTGATACAGTCCTGATGATTGGCAGAGGGAAAGTGCCTCAGTACATGCTGGGATACTGTATAAAAGCCAGGAGCACATGTGCTCGAGGTCTTTAGTCTGGATAGCGGAGTGCTGGAGGGACTGTGAAGGTGCCATGCGGCCTCAGGGGGTCATCCTGAGGGCCTGAAGAGTAGCAGTGAGGAACTGAACCCAGAGGTCCAGAGGAGCTGACTGAGGGGGGAGACACTGGAGGATCTGTCTCTGCAGTACAGTGAGTACAGAATATCGTGTCAAGGGGCCTGACCTGAGGGGGGCCACCTCTGCTCTTAGGATAGTGAGTGGATGGGTGTCGGTTGAAAGGGAATGCTAGGGAGAGTGTCCTGAAGATAAATTATCACCCACTAAATCGTTTTGCTAGGAAGTGAAGAGCAAGAGACCTAACCCTTTCTACACTTGTGGCAGTGTGGATTAACCACTTCCATACAGGGCACTTTCACCCCCTTCCTGCCCAGACCAATTTTCAGCTTTTTTATTATTTATTTTACTAGTAATGACGGCGCTCATCGATTTTTAGCGGGACTGCGACATTACGGGGGACAGATCGGACCCCTAACTGACATTTTTGACACTTTTGGGGGGACCAGTGACATTACTACAGTAATCAGTGCTAAAAATATGCACTGTTACTGTAATAATGGCACTGGCAGGGAAGGGGTTAACCCAGAAGCCATCAAAAGGTTAGGTTTATGCCTAGGGGGTGTTTTCTAACTGGGAGGGGGATGGGCTTATGGAATCAACACAGGGACCTGTGATCCCAAATAGGAGGTACACAGGCGCTCTGTGTTCATTCCAGAGAGAACAACAGTTTGCTGCGTTTACAACAGCAAACTGCCGTTCTCTCTCCATGGGAAGCGATCGCAGTGCCCGACGGCAATCGCAGCCCGCTGACCCTGTCATTTAGCTTCCCTGGGGGGGAATGGGGGGGCGTGCACACCCCTAGGATCGCTCCCATGGATCGCCATACAGGTACGGCGATTCGCGCTGCCGAGCCAGCCTGCCGCAGTATATATGGGGCGGGCGGTTGGCAAGTGGTTAAAGGCAAAAACATTTGAAAGAAGAAAAGCACTACTAACCGAATTATAGTCATCTGGCACTGGCACTTTTATTTGATTTTATTATACAAGAGAAAGTTTGTCACTTAATGATAGCAGTTTTGTGGTTTGAAAGTAAGGTTTTGGTTTAAAAACATTCATTGGATTGCACATGGATAGGCGCAGCCATTTTTGATTTTTTTTTTTTAATATAAAATGATTGCAAGTAGCACAATGTTATTCTCCCGGGTTTCTGCTATTAGAAAATATTTTTTGTGGTGTTTGTAGTCATTTTTATAAAAAAAAATGTGTGCAAAAAATGTAAAAAATTGCTCGGGTAGGCAGGTGGTTAAACATTATTAGGACAACTCTTACATAAAGCAATCTATATTCTGCCAGTGTAGTCAGCCCTGCAGAGCCTCCTGTTTTCTATTAATCCTGGGACTTCCCGGAAAATGAAAGTGAAAGAAAGCAGAGATCACTTCTTGTCAGTCTGTTCATGTCATCGCCAAGCTAAATCTGTGTGTCCGTCAGCATCATAATCCCCTCCATTAACATTTTCTTTATCAGCTAAAATACATGGCATGCGAAGAATGAGCTCCTCGCAGGCACAGGAAAATACACTGATTAATACAGTTGTATATAACTTCAGAAATAATTAAGTGTTTGTTACCTCTGTATTTCATATTCCTGATATGTGCCTGGTGTACCATATACTTGTATGAGAAAGCCTCCTGTTCTCTTTGTATTGCTTCCCTGGTGTTCCTGCCAGTCTCTCTGCTTTCCTGTTAAAAACTGACCACACTAAGCAGGAGAAAACAGTGTGGTCAGTTCTCTAGCTATGCTGGTAACTCAGTGTACTCTCCTGCAATGATCAGACTTGTCCTGATAGGCCCCCCTGCACGGCCTTTCACTGGGAAGATCAGTGTGCTGCTGCTTCTTCTCCCCCAGCTCTTATGCAGCTGAGAACAGAGGGAATGTGATCACTTATGAAAAAGGAGAAAAAGGTATTTATAATGTGTTTTTTTATATCTATGCACAAATGGTTTGCTTTTCATTTCTATTTTAAACGGAATGGGTTGTTTTATGAGGTGCGTAATTGCAATCACTCATTTCCTTTTCAATCTGCAGCCACTGTAATTTGGCGGTACCTGCATCGGATAAAAGCACGCCCACACCGGGGTCTTTATGATTTTACTACATGCCAGACTTCTTTGTATCTACAGTATGTAAGTGGATCTTTTAAATCAACTTTATATGTTTTGGGACATACTACACCATTTGAGTCTTTTCTTGCTCTAAGGAATTTTTCCATCACAAGCTTGAAGTTGCCCATTAACCATATGTCCGGTGTCATCACTGCCCATTACCTGTCATTATTGCCTTACATGACCACTCAGACTGAGGGTCATGTCTGTGTGGTAAGCAGATTGAATTATCCACGGTATGTTTGCTGTATTCCATATACCTCTATCCACTGGTGTTGGACGCATTTCCTTTCACTTCGATATGGACTTTTATTTATTGCTGTTTTATATTTGAATATTTCACCTTCATTTGATGTTGGCTGTCTTTTAACCAGATTATTAACTTTTATTATCATTACCTTCATCAAATTGGCTCTACCATGTTTTATATTGTAATTTTATCCCATTTTCTAGATCATTTATGAATAAATTAAACAGAATCGGCCCAGGACAGAACCTCGGGGTACCCCACAATAGAGTACTCTCTATTTATCACCACCCTTTGGACACGCCCCGGTAATCAGTTTTCTATCCCAGAATAAATCTTATGTCCATGCCTGCGGACCTCAGCTTGTAGGTATAGCATTTATGGGGAATTGTATCGAATTCCTTTGCAAAATCCAGATACGCTACATCCACAGGCCTTCCCCTATCTAGATGGCAGCTCACTTCCTCGTAGAATGTTAATAGATTGTTCTGGCAAGAACGTCCATGTTGATTACTACTAATGATGCTGTTTTCATCAGCAAATTCTTGGATATAGCCCCTCTAACAATTTACCTACTATTGATGTCAGGCTGACTGGCCTGTAGTTCCCCCGGAATATGTCTCTTCCCTTTTTTGAATATTAGTACCATATTTGTAGAAAAGGAAATAGCCCCACATCCAGGAATTCTAGTTGCCTTTAGATTTCATTATGATTAAGCACAAGATGTATGTGTGAAACGCGTCTACGTGACTTCATGTTGGTGTCTTTGGTGTCATAATTTGTAACATTTTGGAATTAAAATAAATCTATAGGCAACTGGAATTCCTGGATGTGCGGCTATTTCTTTTTCTACAAGTTTTCTACAGAGGCGGGCCGGGGCCAGCACTCTATGGGATACTCCATCTCCTAGCTATCACCACACACCTGGAGCAGCGTTCTCTCTCTTCAGTACATTGGTACCATATTTGCTTTTCTCCAATCAGCTAGTACAGTTCCCGTCAGTATGCTGTCCACAAGGATTAGGAACAATGGTCTAGCTGTAACCTGACTGCTTGGGTTATAGGGTTATAATCCTTGTAATGTACATAGATCACCCAGAGGGGAATGTTTTTTTCTCAACAAAAGTGGAGTTATGCTTTAAGTGTATTTTTACATACAACTAGTATAAGTACCGTAACCAGTCTTGATATCAGCTTCCTTTTATCTTGGGCTAATCAGCACTCAGACTGGTGGGGGGGGGGGGGGGGCATCAATGGAATCCAATTAGCCTTTCCTGCTTGCACATGTGGAGGGAGCAAAGTGATCAGAGTTGATGACTTTAACCACTTCAGCCCCGCCCACCGTACATTTACTGCGGCACTCTGCCGCTCCTGGGCAAAGCGACGTAGCCCTATATTCCTCGCTCAGGAGACTCTAGGGGGCGAGAGCTCATTAGCTGGGGAGCCAGCGCTTGTGACCGGCAGCTCCGATGGCAGCTGGCCACTCGCAATCTCCCGCAGCAGAGAGAGAAGGACAGACGGCTGATGTAAACATAGCCATCTGTCATTCTCCCTGAAGTGATCACAGAGGCTATGTGATCCCGCTATATAGGATCGCATGTCTCTGTGACTACTTCACAAGCCACGCCCACGACAGCTAGAATCACGCCCCTAGGGATACATTTAACCCCTTGATCACCAGTACAGTTAACAGAGATGTATAGTAACTAAGTAGAACTACTTCACTACTGTACTTAAGTACCGAAAGGAGGTATCTGTACTTTCCTAGAGTAGAATTTTTTTCTCCTACTTCCACTTTCACTTCACTACATTTTTTCAATGATTTCAATACTTCTACTCCGATATTTTTTTTTTGTGCTGCATAGTTACTCGTTACTATTATAAAAATTACCACTGCCAGAACAGTAGATGGCAGGTTTCATGAAGCTCAAAACGTGTATTATCAGCGCATACGAAAATAAAAGCTACTGTATGTATAAATAAAAGCTGCATTTGAAATAATAAAAAACAATATGATGTTCAAACTTTTGACTTCTTTCTTTAATAACTACATAACACAGTACTTGTACTTTTACTTTCAGTACTTGAGTAGCAAAATTTTTAAAAAACTACTTGCAATACTTAAGTACAAAAAATGTTGAATACTTTAGTACTTCTACTCAAGTCACTTTTTGATCGAGCACTTCCACTTATACTCAAGTCACTTTTTGATCGAGCACTTGTACTTTTACTCAAGTATGGGTTTCGAGTACTTTATACAACTCTGACAGTTAACCCCTTCCCTGCCAGTGTAATTTTTACAGTAACAGTGCATATTTTTAGCACTGATTACTGTAGTAATGTCACTGGTACCCAAAAAGTATCTAAAATGTTAGTTAGGGGTCTGATCTGTCCGCCGCAATGTCGCAGTCCCGCAAAAAAAATCGCAGATCGCCGCCATTACTAGTAAAAAAAAAAAAAAAACAATAAAAATTACATAAATCTTTCCCGTAGTTAGTAAACGCAGAAAACAAATTTTTGTTTATAGCGCAAAAAAATAAAAATCGCACAGATGATCAAATACCACCAAAAGAAAGCTCTGTTTGTGGAAAAAAAGGATGTCAAATTCATTTGGGTACAGCTTCGCACAACCGCGCAGTTGTCCGTTAAAGTCTCGCAAAGTTGCCGAATCGCAAAATAGGGCCTGGTCATTGAGCAGCCAAATCCTATGGGGCTTAAGTGGTTAAGGGGTCTATTTATAAAACAAATATGCAAAGCCATTAACCCAGTGAATTTGCATGTACATTTGTTCTGTGTGAATTGGGAAAAAACAAATGTGCTTTAGCCCCCGTTCATACCGATGCAGCTTAGAAACCGCACTACTTCAGCACGATTTCAAAGCCGCACATCACTGCAATTTGCACTTTCGATTTCACTGTGACTTGCAACTTCATTTGCCAGAAGGCAATGCAAATTACAGACAAATCAGAAAAAAGCACTGCATGAGCCTTTTTCAAAGTTGCTGCAACATGAGCAGCTATTTGAATGGTTCCATTGCCAGCAATGAGGTCACGATGTGATTTGTCGTGCGATTTGGGACTGTCAAATCGCATGACAAATTGTATCAGTGTGAATGGGGGCTTATGCTATTATCTCTTCTGAACAAATGCTCTTTTGTTATGGGCAGTATTATACCAAATTATAACTACTAACTAGAGCCGAAGAGCATAGGAAATACATATTTGTAAGAGAGACAATGTTACAATTCTAGAGAGTGCTAGAGGGGATTAGTAAACAGTATGTAACCAATGGTTATTTACTTGGTGATCTTTTTCAAAGAGCCTATGGCTCCTTTTACATGGATGGACTCCGTTTTGCTCAGCGGGGATCGATCTGCCGATCCCAGCTAAGCAGGCGAATGACAGCTCCATCTCTGCTTACTCTGCAGAGACAGACCTGTCAGATTCCCGCTCTCCTCTATGGGAGATCGGATGAAAACGGACCGTCTGTCCTTTTTCATCCGATCGTCCAGGTCCACCTGAAAAACTGACAGGACCTGATTGGAAAGCCCGTGTGAAAGGGGCCTAACAGTGGCCATACACGCTTTAATGATCAGTTTATTTTTAGATCGTTCTCTCCCTATAGGAATAAGCGATCTATAGTCAACAGCTGAATTAATCAATAAGCCACATGTGGGGAAGAGAATTTCAATCAATAGTTAAAAGTATATTCAAACCCTCACCTTGTAAAACAACCTTTAAATAATTATTTTTCATATAAGAGATTACATGGCCTCTGTTCCCAGCTGCATAAGGGGTTTGGAGAGCCAGGGGTGGAGACTGTGGGGTTGGGTTGTCAGCAGAAGGCAGAGAAACAGCAGTACACTAATCTTCCCAGTGAATAGCTTGGCAGGAGGGTGGGGGGACGTGACAGCACATGTCTTGGCCATTGCAGGACCGTCAGCCAGAAAACTGACCATAATGCAAACAGAAGGCAGTGCTACTACTCATGCAGCTCACCAGTAAATGAGCTCCTGGGTGCCAGATCCACAGTAGTTTAACTGAGTACATATGTAGAAAAATGATCTGCACACTGATAGTTGCTCTTAAAAAATTGTCATCTTTATTCAGGAACCACGGAACACAACTGCTGATAAGATCAGTTGACGCGTTTCAGCCTATAAGGCCTTAGTCATAACTGACCACCCTGGGATGGATGTGCTCTACTGCTTAACCACTTCCCGACCGCCGCACGACTATCTACGGCGGCGGTCAGCCCCTCACAGGCAAAGTGACGTAGGTCTACGTCGCTCGCCTGTGAGGGTTTAGGGAGCGAGCGCGCGCCGCCGGAGGCGCGCTCCCGCTCCCGCGTGGTCACGGACCCCCCCGCGCGTGTGACCGGCGGACCCGATCGCCGCCGGCCACTCTGCGATCGGCGGGGGAGAGGGAGAAAGTCAGGCAGCTTGTGTAAACAAGCTGCCTGTCATTCTCCTCTCTGTATGAGAGATGATCACATGGATCTACTATGTAGATCCATTGATCACTCTGCATACAGTTGAAGCCACAGCCAATCACAGTTAGAATCACGCCCCTAGGGACACACACAGCCCCTCCCTCTCAAATAAAGTTAACCCCTTCACTACCAGTGTATTTTTACAGTAACAGTGCATATATATAGCACTGATTACTGTAGAAATGTCACTGGTAACCCCAAAAGTGTTACAAATGTCAGTCAAGGGTCCGATCTGTCCGCCGCAATGTCGCAGTACCGCAAAAAAAATCGCAGATCGCCGCCATTACGCGTTAAAAAAAAAAACAACAAAAATGACAAAAATCTTTCCCTTTGTTAGTAAACGCAATAACTTTTGCGCAAACCAATCAAAATACGCTTTTTGCGATTTTTTTTTACCAAACATAGGTAGCATAAAACAAATTGGCCGAAAATATTAAAACATTTTGATTTTTACATTTTTTTGGGGGGGAATTTCATATAAAAAAAAGGGAAAAATATTGCTATTTTTGCAAAATTTACGCTCTTTTTTTGTTTATAGCGCGTGATCAAAAAATCGCACAGGTGATCAAATACCGCCAAAAGAAAGCTCTGTTTGTGGGAAAAAAAGGACGCCAAATTCGTTTAGGTACAGCGTCGCACGACCGCGCAATTGTCCGTTAAAGTCACGCAGTGCCGAATCGCAAAATACCCTCTGGTCGTTTAGCAGCCAAATCCTCCGGGGCTTAAGTGGTTAATGTGGCCAACTTGAAATGGGAAAGAGCGGGACTGGCAGGATCACCAGGGATTTCACACAAAAGAAGCAATGCATAGAGAACAAGCTTCTTTTTGTCACAAGTACATGGTACAGCATACACATATCAGGAATAGGAGATGTTGGGGTAACCTACACTTAGAGGCCTCACACTATTGCGGGTTTGCAGCCCATGTTTGCACGGGTACGGCAGCTTCCTGCAGAAAAAAAGGTTCATGCACCATTTTGGAAATGCAGTGGCCAGGAAATGTCATTGTTCTTTATTCACCATGCGATTTCCCTGCGGTTCCTGCACCCACAAATGTAATGCGGTTTGAGATGTATGGGGGAGCCATTAAGAAAGTGGTTGCGGGTGGTTGCTGGCGTGGGAATCGCTGCAATTCCTGCACCCTCAACCACCCACAGTAGTGTGAACCAGGCCTAAGATACAATCATAAATTCCGATCACAAGTTATTGATTATATCTCTGTTTCCACTCTGCAATCTCATAAAGGTAAAAAAGATCTGTTGCTCCAAGTGAGATGAATAAGTCTGATGGAACCTCTACATGAGTGCTAGCCTCAGCTCACCTCCAAAAACGATATCAAGATAAGAAGAGACGGCCGCACATCAGTGGAGTTCCAAATGCCTTTATTAAGATATCCAAGGTGGCACAACAAAACACCAACCAGTCCAGGTAGACGCGTTTCACACAGTGCAACTGTGCTTAATCATCTCTGTTTCCACCCTACAAACTCATAATCTGATCAGCTGAAATATGATCATATTCATGAACTAAGTACTGTCAATCGATGTAAAATGGCAATAATTTTCCACCCTGTCTGAACTAATTATTTTGATCAATTTCGATTTAAAGTGAGCCTAAATTGATTGGAAGAGAGGCTACGTCTATTTAGCTGTTTTCAGATTCAATTGTTTTGATTAAATTGTATATCACAGTGTATATGGGCGCCATAATGCTGAAAGGCAGCTGTGCAATCTTCTAATCTACCAAGTGTTCGTTTGCAACCTGACATGGGAAGGTCATATCAACTGACTGTGGGCTGTGAAAATCCTTGACTGAGGTATAGCAGACATTCCGGCTGCTCTACCTTACCAACCCAACCCCCATCTACCCACCAAACAAAAAGACACCACCAACTTCTTGGGTTAGAAAAGGCCATAGCAGCCACTTTATTAAACCAAATACATTTTGTTACATAATAAATTGTTTAAATTTAACTGAACAGTAAATGACTCAAAATCAGTACATTGACTAAACCATGTCAACTAACCTCATCAACGTCTAGGGTCTTATAAGGCAATTTTTTAACCAACTGGCTGTATCTACCATCAAAATAGCCTCCGAGGCCCTCATCCGCAACTGCACCGGCTCGAGAACTATTACTATTAAGATACCCTCGATACAGCCAAATGACTCTTAGCCATTACCGTCTTAAATTGTTACCAAGGTAGGTACACCCATACCTGAGATGGGCCCCACCCTTCCTTTTACACCTTTTAATAACCGTTACAGCCTTCCAAGACCCTAAGACCCCTGCCAGAAAACACTCAAGCGTGACACCTCATGCGTGGGTGGCCCTCCAAACCCTCAAGGCACCCAGGATGCCATCCTGCAGGCCAAGAGTCCACAAATCCAAACCGACAGGATTCAAATGAACCCCGTCCCCACCAAGATACAACCCCGGGTCCGGTTCCAACTCCAAATGACGAACCACCAGACCCCCGTTCCTCACAAAACATGTTGCCACCGCCCTGTTAACCTTAATCCTGGCCTTATTAGGCCTAACCACTGACTGGGCCAGACGCCAGCAAGACCGGGACACCATGTCCGACCAGACTAGCACCATGTTAGGGAAGAAAGACCTGAGGTGCAAAAAATCGAATTTAATGTCCCTCACCAATTCCCTCGCCGAACGAAGCCCCAAATCATTCCCCCCAGCATGTAACAGGAGAACGTGAGGGGGCCTGTCAAGCCTGACACACCGATGGACCTCAACAAGTACCCCAGACCACAGCATACCAGGTACACCTAGCCAGCGCACACTAGAATCCTCTCGCAGGAGGCCCAACTGTAAGCCATCATGCCGGACTGCGCCCTCTTAGCGCCCCGAGCGACATAAGAATGTCCAAGGATCCAGACCTAGCATCCAGGTGAGCCTGAAAAGATAATAAAGAAACATGCAACCAAAACAAGTTCACACACATCCTACTATAAAACAGCCACAAACATTTAACAAACACAAGACGACAACAAACCCAAAGGACCCCACCTGGCCCACCTCCAGCCAAAGCCAGACAATCCCCAAGCAGAAAATGGCAACAAATTGAAACCTAGACAGAGCCGAACCGTCAGCATGGATCAAAAAGGGGCCAGAACAAAGTGGCCTGATGGTTAACCATGTGCGCACCAAACCCACCGGGCATGTTGACGCCCGGGGCACCTCACCCAGGACAACCCTGGAACCACATATGGGAGGATTGGAAGGCAAGGATTTTTTGGCACACAAGTATTAAAAAAATCAATTTTTATTTTTAAATTCTTGTAAAAAAAAGGAAGTGCATTAAAATCTGAACATTAGCCTTAAATAAGGCACATATACATTGCAATACAGAATGTCCAACTATATACGAGAAAAAATAAACTCTTGGTAATAGAGTATAAATAGATACTAACGAAGGGATCTAACGAAGGGTGACAGAAGATGAGACTGTCGTCCAACAAGATCAGTTGATGCTGTATTCAAAATTCACATTGTTAGTGCTCACATTGCTCGACATGTTTCGCTACAATTAGCTTCGTCTGGAGCATTTATAGTAAGGTATTCTGTATAATGCTGTAAAGAAAAAAACGTGAATCGCGTCAAATGTAGCTAACGAGGAGGGTATCGTAGATCACAGCAGGAGTAGATGGAACGTATATTCAACGTTTATACACACAGGAGTTATTGATGCACCCACATTTTGGATCCATAGTCTGGATTCATATCATATTACTCAATTATATTATGGTGGACTGTTAAGCGTTAGGACCCTGCCTCTTACAGCGCCCTTGCTGTGAATTACAGTCTGGATTTATGCCATATTACCCTTTTATACTATGGCAGACTGATTTCTGCTTAGTACCCATTTAATCTTGGGATGCCACATTTTAAATGGCTTACGTTTCATTTGAATATACGTTCCATCTACTCCTGCTGTGATCTACGATACCCTCCTCGTTAGCTACATTTGACGCGATTCGCGTTTTTTTCTTTACAGCAATATACAGAATACCTTACTATAAACGCTCCAGACGAAGCTAATTGTAGCGAAACATGTCGAGCAAAGTGAACACTAACAATGTGAATTTTGAATACAGCATCAACTGATCTTGTTGGACGACAGTCTCATCTTCTGTCACCCTTCGTTAGATCCCTCTGATGTGAAGTATCTATTTATACTCTATTACCAAGAGTTTCTTTTTTCTCGTATATAGTTGGACATTCTGTATTGCAATGTATATGTGCCTTATTTAAGGCTAATGTTCAGATTTTAATGCACTTCCTTGTTTTTACAAGAATTTAAAAAATAAAAATAGATTTTTTTAATACTTGTGTGCCAAAAAATCCTTGCCTTCCAATCCTCCCATATATAGTCAATTAGGGATTTGGCACTACTTGGTACTTTGCTGTATGCTCAGACTGCTGCTGTCTGACGGCATATTTTCTTCTTCAACCCTGGAACCATGCCCCAACTGGTCTGTCTTAGACGTCCGTAACCACACATGCACCTCATCGTCCTGGATATTCATATCCCCAAAAGCCAGACCCCCCCACTCCCCGCCTGGATGTACTTACCAGTTCACCGATGCGGAATGCCCCAAAGAAAGCCAGGACAAACACCATCTTAAAAAGCACCTCTTCGAAAGCAGACAAACAAATGTTTGGCAAAAGCCCCACAATACGTTCCAGCAAGGCAAAGGAGACAGGACGCCTAGAATCGGCCACACGTCTGCCTTTTCTATAACCCCTCAGTGAACGTTTTACCAAAATGTGTTTGGTCACATCAGGCACACCAGACATCTGAAATAGGAAGGCCAAGCCCGACAGCTGCCGGTTCAAAGCTGAAACAGAGACCCCCTGCTCAGATTTGAGGCCGATAAAGTACAGCAACTGGTGTAACCTATCCCCTTCCCCAAAGCAACCCCCGACTTCACTTACCAACTTATGCCAGTCACACCAAACCTTTTCGTAAGCTGTCCACGTGGAAGAACTGACCGAATTCCATATCAAACCAGACACTAGGGCAAAGCGATGTTCCACAACTTCTCGGGGCAAGGAACACCATGTCGCGCCGCTTCCGGTGCCAACCGACGAAACCTGTCCCACTGAAAGCGAGAAAGAGCGTCAGCCATATTGTTGTCCACCCCGAAACATGAACAGCATAGAAAAATGAATTCAACAGCAAACACTACAACACCAAATGTCTCAACAACCTGATCACCAGCGGTGAGGAGGCAGTTATGCTATTGATTGCCTGAACTACCCCCAAATTATCGCAATTAAACCGCCCCCGCTTATTCCGGAAATCCCGACCCCCACAGTTCAACCGCCAAAACGATGGGGAACAATTCCAACAGAACCAGATTCTGAAGAAAACCAGCGTCCCTCCAAGAATCCGGCCACACCCCTGCACTCCACCGACCCTGCAAATAGGCCGCAAAGCCAGCCGTATATATAGCTCCAGATCACAGTTGGTCACCACAAGGATCGATTGTTGACCTCCACCAAAAACCGATCCCAAACCCTCAAATCCTCCCGATGAGCACTGGCCAAGCGCACATAGTGATGCTGGGACTTGACACCAGCCGTTGCCGTTGCCAACCTCCGACAGAAAACCCAGCCCATGGGCATGATTCGACAGGCAAAATTCAATTTGCCCAGCAGCCACTGCAAGACCCGAAGCTGCAGCTTCCTACAACCCAAAGTCCACCCAATTGACTCCCGCAAGTCCGTCAACTTGTCGGCCGGCAAGCGGCATTCCATGGTCACCGTATCAATAACGAATAAAAAACAAAGCTCCGTGCAAGGCCCCTCAGTCTTGTCTGGCGCCAACGGCACCCCAAAATAATGAAACATATGTTGAATCATCGTCAACAATGACACACAGGTCAAGTCACCCAGAGGGTCGACAACCAAGAAGTCATCCAAATAATGGATAAAGGACGATAACCCTGAAACATCACTTACCATCCAGTCCAGGAACAAACTAAAGGTTTCGAATAGAGAACAGGAAATGGTGCAGCCCGTGGGCAAACACCGATCCACGAAAAATCCCCCTTGCCAAACACATCTCAACAAACGTAAACACTCCGGGTGCACTGGCAACAGTCTAAAAGCGGCCTCAATGTCTGTTTTAGCCATCAGTGCACCCTTGCCAAAATGGCGAACCCAGACCACCGCTTGATCAAAAGACGCATAGGAGACCGCACACAACGCAGGGTCAATAGTATCTTTGACTGAACCCCCAGGAGGATGTGAAGGGTAATGAATCAGGCAATATTTGTTAGCCAGCTTCCGAAGACGTCACACATTGATGACGAAACGCGTCAAGCCGAGACGCACATAGCCTCATTCCCGTGGTACCTGGAACGCAAACCGCACACTACCCGGAAGCTCCCTGGTAAAGGCGAGAGGACAGTCTCTGGCGTCCCAGCCGGCTTCCCAAACAGTGCTGAGAGCGTTCCATATTCAATACACTGTACCACCAATGTATTTTTTTATCTAGATTTTAATCTATTGGCACAGTTGTTATATGTTTTTTAAAATAAATGCTATTTTAATCCATACTACACTATGAGGAGTGCTTTTTTTTTGCTCCACCACACTCATTGTTAGGAGCAACCAGGACCATCCGAACGCGGACCCTCTGGACATCTGGCACTAAGCTCTGACCCACTTGTCGTAAGGCATTGGGGGTCAACATCTTTTTACAGTGAGTTTGAATTATCTACACTATATTGCACCAGCATGGAGGGTGACACCATCACTGCATAAGTTGAAAAAATACCTTTTATTTGACCGTCTTTTGGACACCACTACTGCAGCTACTACTTTGGACTATTTGGACACATCACTTTATTAATTGTTTTTCCCTATGAACTTTAAGGATATTTAGAAGTTTTCCTCACATGTTTATATTCCTCACGGAATATCAATTCCTCCATTTTTAATATTGATGTAAATTTATCACACTATTAATTTTGCTATTTGATTGCACAGTTATTATATGCACTGTTTAAGCACCTTTTATGGGTATATGCTGGAAAGATATATGCAGCTGAGAGGCTATATAGCATGGTTTTATGAGTAATTGTTTTCAGTGTAACACACTTCCTAGCATTCACTATTTAGATGCAACACACCACCTAGCACAGGAATTTAACTATTTCCTTTCCAGGACATGCGCTGTGGGTAATACTATTATTACATTGATGCTCATTGTACACCCATGTGGGTTGTTCGCAGCAGCGGTCCTTTGGTCACATACTTAATCTTATTTAATTTTTACACATTTTATACATAAATTTTTTGGCGCGAGTGTCATTTTACTAGGATATTTGTTAGGGTCCTTCTTAGGAACAACACCCAGGGGAGACACAACCAGATCTGCCATCCTACCCAACTCAACCTCCTTCAGCAGTTTCGCAGATACTACCCCGGGGTGCCTCTTAGCCGACCGCAAATTATCGCAAACCGGGGAACAACCTGAAAGGAACAAGGAATACGAAAGCCATCAGTAAAACCGTCACGCAACAACTTACCCGCTACCCTGTTGGGATACCTTCTTAGGAACCGCGCCAGCTTTTCCACTCTCACTGGCGTTCTCCCTTTGTCCAGCGTTGGTAGTCTTGCCACCACCTTGCTTGAAACACTTGGAGGACGGATTCCCCCACCGCAAGCAGAGCATTAGTGCCGGAAACGACAGGAACCCCCGAATTTGCACGAGCCCTCATTATACTGCCAGCAACATCCCTTACATTTCGTGGCCGAAGGAGTAGAGGAGAACCCTCCTCCGACCCCGCCCTGAAAGGGCGCCGTGCCCTTTCGCTTGAGACATCAGCCGCATCCACAAGCTGATGTCTTTGTGGGAAAAAAAGGACGTCAATTTCATTTGGGTACAGCGTCTGTTAAAGTCATGCAGTGCCGAATCGCAAAATAGGCCCTGGTCAGGAAGGGGGTAAAATCTTCCGGGGCTTAAGTGGTTAACTATTGGAATAGGAAAATATTTTAACCAGAAAGGGTGATGACAATGCTTTCATGGTAAATAACTGGTGTCCAAATTAGTCTCCATTTCTAAAGATAGTGACATCCTAAAAATTAATAATTTCCAGACCATATTAGTATAAGGGGAAATAGTTTTTTCATCCTTATTCAGAGCATTTCAAAACATACATCAATCTTCCTCTGTTCCTTTCCAGATCATTAACACATCATCAATAAACCTCTTGTGAAATAATAGCTCTGGCGTCTGGTTCCTAAAAATACATTTTTTCCTCCCACTCTGCCATAAATAAATTAGCTAAGCTTGGTGCAAATTTAGCTCCCATTGCCACCCCTGTCAATTGAATATAATATTTCCCTTCATACCAAAAAATAGTTGTGATTTAAAGTAGTATTAAACCCTCAGTGTTTCTTTTTTAGCTTAACACATTGGACACAATAAAATAAACATTCACTAGTAACATTTTTCAAAATTCTTAACCAGGCACTTGCAATTTACAAATTTCAATACTACTGGCTCCTGCTATCTTAAGACTGCTTTCCTGAACTTCTGGTCTTCACAGGAAAGAATTAACAGTGGGCAGTGCAGTCTCCAGCCACTCATTTAGCTTGGAGAAGCATTTCTACTCTATTTTTTGTATCTGTAATCTGTGCATCTCAAGGATCTGGAGAGGTTGTTGGTTAAAAGACTTCAGCCTGAAGATTAGCAATAATCTAATACTAGAGTATTCAGCAGAGTTACAAGTGCTTTTTGTCGACATGTGCATGAAGAAAAAATTTGTTTTGTTTCGTTTTGATTCGTTAATCTAGTTATTTGGTTTTGTTAAATTCGGCTGATTCGTTTAATTCTTATTCTGGATTCGTATTCGGAATTCGTTTTATGTCTTTTTCTAATTTTCTTCGAATTTACTGATTTTTTCATTTCAAAATCTTTGAATCAATACATTTTGAATTGGTCAATTGAAAACTTTATATTTTTTTCTTTTTGCATTTTTGGATTCGAATGTGGCAAAGTAAACAAACAAAAGAAAAATCTTTATCAAATGATTACAATGACTCTTTAAATCAAGAAATTTACCGTGAAGGTAAGCCCATGCCCCAATAATGCAGACCACAACTGTTTAGAGATAAAGTAGGGGTTTCAGGCTGATTTGGGAGAAGGAAGACCAGAAACTCAATACATTAAAATTGAATTATTTATTAAATGTATTAAAAATAATTAAACCATACATGGGGATGTATAATGACACCTATAACACATCCCTCATATGTAAGACATGTATTCAATTAAAAACCACAGCACAGAAATATCTCCCTATTATGGGAACAATACATGCTTCAAGCTGATGTTGGTGCAAGAAGTCTTTGATGGTATACGATTTGTAGGTCCCAATGATCCAACGCGTTTCGCATCAGGCTTCGTCAGGGCCAAAGAGACCGAGCAATACCGATATTTCTTGCTGAAATTGGCGATTAGATGACAGGTAAGGAGAGTCACAATCTCTAAAGTTTAGGTATGTAATTAGTGGTGTCCAGTTTATCTGTGTAGTTCTCTTAAATGGATAATGTAGAACCCCAATATCTTAGTGACAATCTTTCCTTGTCTTTCTTTATATAACAAAAGATTTATTTCCTCTTTCTGGTTTGTATAGCCAGGAGAGACAAAATAACCAGGCTCATGTGTTAGAATTCATTTAGCTCTCCTAGGAACATACTTGTCCGACTCAAATATAGAGTCCACTTTAGTAAGGAGTAGAGAATATATCTAGCGATGCCAGGTTGTGTACTCTTCCGACTAGTCCACTTTATATATGGAGGCAAGCTTAGGAATGGTTTAGGTTATATACCATTCTGAATAATAATGCCCATTCATGACTCCATAAAGTAGCTTCGATATTGGTGGTTCTCCGTGTGCCTGCCTCTTGGACTCTTTAAATCATCTTTGGCGTAACAAAAACAGCATTATTTTGAAATGGTACTCCAATAACACACACAGTCTTTGATTTCAGAAATATGTTTACAGTTCGAATTCAATGTAAAATTTGATTCAAATTTCAATTCCAAATTCTTGAAATTCTGACAAATTCAATTAAGTTCTTTGGAGCATTTGGTAAACTTTGTTTATACTACAATTTGGGTATTCAGATATATCCAAATCTCTGAATAATGAAAAAATTAGTCTGGATATTTATACGGGAAGAAATGAACTGCACGTGTCTAGCTTTTTGCCTATCTTGAAAAAAAAAAAGGCATAATGATGAAGATGTGATGGACTTTATCGTTGTTCTTTTGTTTTTCACTATTGACACTAGGGTGGTCAATTCAGTTAAAGTTTCTGGTGGTAAAAATAAAGTAGTAGATAGCAGTGTATGTCATGTCATGTGCGCTAATGCTCATAGTTTAGGCAAAAAGCTTTGTGAGCTGACAACTGTCTAGGGACAACTTGTTGCAAATACAGAGACATGCTTCAAGAATTCAAATGACTGGGAAATAACTATACCAAGGTACACACTTTTCAGGAACGACAGAGTAGGGAAGAGGGGAGGTGGAGTTGCCATAAATGTAAAAAATTGCATAATGCTAACATTAATTCAAAAAACTAATAAATAGTAGAAAACCCTCTGGGTCTTCCTTCCAACCAAAGAGGGATCTTCCCTTTGGTGAAGTATACAGACCCACATGACAGACTAAAGATCATAATAACTTGTTGATTGACAAGATAACTCAAATGGCAATGAAGGGAGAGGTTTTAACTCTGGGTGACTTCAACATGCCTGACATTAACTGGAATTCTCAAACCGCTATTACAAGCAGAAGCAGGGATGTAATGGAAGCACTGAATGGAGTTTCTCTAAAACAGTTAGTAAAAAGTCCAACCCAAGTTGACCATATTCTAGATCTAGTACTGACAAATCGAGATCGACTGTCTGATGTTGAGGTGGGAGAAAATTTGGGTTCTAGTGATCACCAATGTTTTTGGTTTGATAATAAAACAAGAACTGAAAAGTAATATACAAAATCAAAAGTTTTAGATTTCAAAAGAAAACATTTTGCTGAAATGGGAACATTTCCAAAAAAAGGAATTGAAAGGTTGGAGTAAAACGACAGGAGGAAATAATAAGTGGGAACTGTTAAAGTCAACCATCCTGGAGGCAACTAGATTATATATCAGGCAGGTTAGTAAGAATGAAATGAAGAGATGAGATGAAAAAAACCAATATGGTTCACTAAAGCAATAAGTAGGATAGTAAAGGGCAAAAAATCTGCATATGGAAGAGTCAAGGAAACAGGAGGTGTAGCTGACAGGGAAGAGTATAAAAATAAACAAAAGCAAACCATTGAGAGCCGGTTCACATAGGCGCGACCCGACTTGCTGGGGCGACCTGTGAAGTCGCGGTGTGCAGCTCGCACCGCGACCTCGGAGCGGCATGCACGGACTTCATATCAATGAAGTCAATGCAGGTCGCTCCAGGTTGCCCCAAAGTAGCTCAGGACCCTTTTTCTAAGTGACTTCTGTCGCTCCTATTAGAACGGGTCCTGTGCTAATCTATGGCAGACGACCCGCGGCGACTTGTCAGGCGACCAGGTCGCCTGACAAGTCGCCTCAGTGTGAACGGGCTTTTAAACAGTTAGTTCTGTTCAGTCTTCTCAAAAATAAATAGAACTAACAATAACGATGAAGCACCCTCCTGGGTAGGTGCTAGGAAAAAGTATATGGGTGGGCCTTTCTGCATGTCAGGGGGGGCCTGGTCATTTGGTTAGGCTGTCACATACTTCCAGGTGTGACCTGTTGTGCCTGGGGAGTCTCCCCACTGTGTCCAATGAGGGCTCTTATTGGACAGTGGAGGAAACCTAGCCAATAGCACACCAGGGCTTGTGGCTATTTCAGTGGGCAGAGTTTGCCGCAATGCACCCTTGGATGGGCTATAAGTCTGAGGGGAGCATGTGACAGGGCGTCTTTGGCGGGAAGCAGAGTCACAGGAGGAGGGTGATGGCTGTCTCTCCTCCTGTCAGCAATAGTGAAGTTGTCCTGGGCAGTTGTCCTGGGCCTAGAGGATGAAGGTTGAGTTGAGCTGCAGAGAATGATCCAAAGGCAGTGAGTACTCAAAACCACCCAGCGTTAACCAGCATCAACCGGCATTGACCGGAATTTAGCCAGCGTCAAGTCAGCGCCAATCTGCATTCTTCAGTTGTCCCTAGCAAATTGTGCATAGTTGAGCCAAAGGAGTATCCCACTCATTCCCTTCTCCCATCCAAGTTCTCAATAAATACAAAAAACCCAAATATACTGGACTGGTCATTGTTTCAGTGCTCACACTTGGAGAAACATTCACAAAGGTACTTTTGTTGCACCCTGTTGCCCAGGGGGACCCATATCAAGCAAAATGGCTGGGAATCCTGCTACAACAAGTTGGGGAATCATATTGGTTCTAGTAATGTCGGTTCATTGTTAGGATTTCTAGAGACAGAGGTCTACAGAACTGGCTCGGTGAAGGCTTAATAAAGCAATGTGCCTTGATGGTATTTTTCAGGTATAGTTGTTGGATCACTAACGGATGTTTTTAATCCATATCTTCTAACAGGAGAAGTTCTCCATGACTGACGGACAGCTAATATGGTACCTATCCACAAAAAGGGCAGCAAGGTAGAAGCTGGCAATTACAGGCCACTAAATAATAATACGGTTGTGTTCAAGTTTATGGAATTGGTCCTTAACCACTTGCCGACCAGCCGCCGTCAATATACGGCGCCAGGTTCCCGCTAATCGGCGTACGGTCACGATTGCCGCTGGGCACCCGCATTTCCTCACCCGTGGAGAGAGAACGGTGGTCTGCTGTTGTAAACACGGCAGACCGTTGCTCTCTCTATTTAGGTACACAGATCTCTGTGTTGATTCCATAAGCCCACCCCCCTCACAATTAGAAAACACCCCCTAGGCTCACATTTAACCCTTTGATCGCCTCTGGGTTAACCCCTTCCCTGCCAGTGTCATTATTTCAAATATCACCAAAAGAAAGCTCTATTTGTGGGGAAAAAGGGACATCAATTTTATTTGGGTGCAGCGTCGCATGACCGCGTGATTTTCAGTTAAAGTAACGCAGTGCCGTATTGCAAACAAATACAGTATCTCACAAAAGTGAGTATATTCCTCACATTTTTATAAATATTTTATTATATCTTTTCATGTGACAACATTGAAGAAATGACACTTTGCATACAATGTAAAGTAGTGAGTGTACAGCTTGTATAACAGTGTAAATTTTCTGTCCCCTCAAAATAACTCAACACACAGCCAATAATATCTAAACTGCTGGCAACAAAGTGAGTACACCCCTAAGTGAAAATGTCCAAATGGGCCCGAATAAGCCATGTTCTCTCCCTGGTGTCATGTAACTCATTAGTGTTACAAGATATCAGGTGTGAATGGAGAGCATGTGTGTTAAATTTGGTGTTATCGCTCTCACTCTCTCATACTGGTCACTGGAAGTTCAACATGGCACCTCATGGCAAAGAACTCTCTGAGGATATGAAAAAAAGAATCGTTGCTCTACATAAAGATGGTCTAGACTATAAGAAGATTGCCAAGACCCTGAAACTGAGTAACAACACGGTGACCAAGACCATACAGCGGTTTAACAGGACAGGTTCCACTCAGAACAGGCCCCGCCATGGTCGACCAAAGAAGTTGAGTGCACGTGCTCAGCATCATATCCAGAGGTTGTCTTTTGGAAATAGATGTATAAGTGCTGCTAGCATTGCTGCAGAGGTTGAAGGGGTGGGGGGTCAGCCTGTCAGTGCTCAGACCATACGCCGCACACTGCATCAAATTGGTCTGCATGGCTGTCCTCCCAGAAGAAAGCCTCTTCTAAAGATGATGCACAAGAAAGCCCGCAAACAGTTTGCTGAAGACAAGCAGACTAAGGACATAGATTACTGGAACCATGTCCTGTGGTCTGATGAAACCAAGATAAACTTCTTTGGTTCAGATGGTGTCAAGCGTGTGTGGCGACAACCAGGTGAGGAGTACAAAGACAAGTGTGTCTTGCTTACAGTCAAGCATGGTGGTGGGAGTGTCTTGGTCTGGGGCTGTATGAGTGCTGCTGGCACTGGGGGCTACAGCTCGTTGAGGGAACCATGAATACCAACATGTACTGTGACATACTGAAGCAGAGCATGATCCCCTCCCTTCAGGGACTGGGCCGCAGAGCAGTATTCCAACATGATAAAGACCCCAAACACACCTCCAAGACAACCACTGCCTTGCTAAAGAAGCTGAGGGTAAAGGTGATGGACTGGCCAAGCATGTCTCCAGACCTAAACCCTACTGAGCATCTGTGGGGCTTCCTCAAACGGAGGGTGGAAGAGTGCAAGGTCTCTGACATCCACCAGCTTCGTGATGTGGTCATGGAGGAGTGGAAGAGGACTTCAGTGGCAGCCTGTGAAGCTCTGGTGAACTCCATGCCCAAGAGGGTTAAGGCAGTGCTGGAAAATAATGGTGGCCACACAAAATATTGGACCCAATTTGGACATTTGCACTTAGGGATGTACTCACTTTTGTTGCCAGCAGTTTAGACATTAATGGCTGTGTGTTGAGTTATTTTGCGGCGACACCAAATTTACACTGTTATACAAGCTGTACACTCACTACTTTACATTGTAGCAAAGTTGTCACAGGAAAAGATAAAATAAAATATTTCCAAAAATGAGAGGGGTGTACTCACTTTTGTGAGATACGTTAGCCTGGTTATTAACCAGTCCTGGACTGGAAGGATTTGCTTAATAAACAGGGCATTTTTTGCAATTCGCACAGCCTTACTTTAACTGAAAATTGCGCAGTCGTGCGACACTGTACCGAAATAAAATTGATGTCCTTTTTTTCCCCACAAATAGAGCTTTCTTTTGGTGTGATTTAGATCACCTGTGCGATTTAAATTTTTTGCGCTATAATCAAAAAAAGGCGACAATTCTGGAAAAAAAAACAATATTTTTCACATTCTACTATGTAACATTCAAAAAAAAAAGTAAAAATCTAAATTTTTCATCCTTTTAGGCCAATTTGTATTCTATTTCTGGTAAAAAAAAAAAAAAATCACAATAAGCGTATTTTGATTGGTTTGCACAGAAATTATCGCGTCTACAAACTAGGGGAAAGATTTATGTCATTTTTATTTATTTATTTATTTTTTACTAGTAATGGCAGCGATCTGCGATTTTTAGCGGGACTGCGACATTGCGGCGGACAGATCAGACCTCTAACTGACATTACTGACACTTTTGGGGGGGACCAGTGACATTAGACAAACAGAAATAAAAATTCCCAGTTCAATTTGCTAACCAGTTTGCCTACCAACCAAATAAACCTGTCTAACAGTTTGCGTCAAAACAGGGGTTTGGTTAGCACACATTTGCAAATGCATGTGTAAGCTGCCGGGCCACTCCATGACACCCTGTATTACCTGCAGTCCTAACTCTAGTGAATTTATGAGAGTCTTCACAGTGGAAACACATGCAAGCTAATGGATAGATAGGGGGTAGGTGAGCCTGGAGGTGGCCCATCCCTCCTAAAGGTACTTGGGGGCATAATGGAAACCCAGCCAATGGTATTACAGCAAAGGCATCCAGTATGTCCACTCACCAGTATACATTAACAACAAAGAAAATGGCCTCTGCCCCCACCTATAACTGGGGGGGAACAGTGACATTACTAAAGTAATCAGTGCTA